>NC_072783.1:10766848-10869348 GCF_022539595.1 Amphiprion ocellaris | reverse complement strand
CATTATGCCACATTGTGAATTGAACTAGGATTAAATTTATACTGCACATTATCATGAACATTGTTCTGTTCTGATTTATAGATCAGAAAATGCAGTGGTAGATTATAACGATGCAGTGGACTGGTGATACAGCTCTGCTACAAATTAGATTCATTGAAATGGCTTTGAAACAAGGTGAAGATGTCTCAGTTGCTGATGTCCATCTTGTTAAAAGCCTCTTGCCTCGCCTCCTCACTGCTTCTTCCTCACTTCCTCAAGGATGTACAAACTGGAAAATTAGGGGCATAATGTTTCCAGCACAACTCAAGTCTAACCTGAATGCTGTTCAGGGTCATACTGTTTTCTTAGTTTGACCTTCAGTTTCATAAAGATAATCACACACAAACATGTCGCTGTTTTAGGGAGTTTTACTTGACAGGCCAACAGTCAGGTAAAGAAGAAGTTTAGATCAGTTTTAGCTTTGCTTAATGAAACAAAGACCTCTTGTCTTTGGGGCAGTAGGGTGCAACACATAGGCTAGGGTGACCCAAATTTCATTTTAGGTGCAAAGATTTGTCTGTGAAAATAAACACATCCATGAGTGGTTTACTTGCACAATAACTGCGACGTAAACAAAAATTCATGTTCATATTATGAGAAAAGCTACCAATAATGTGCACTTTCTGTATGTGAGTGGAAACACAGCACTATGCTGGACGACAGAAGGTTAGCACAAAACTGCTTTAGCTTTCCTGCTGGAGGAGCCTGTAGCATTTTGCTGGAACCTTCTACAATGGCTCCCCACTGCACCACTGGATCAGCTGCATTCAGATGAATGAGAGGGCTGAGTTTAATCACACCCAGCTACAGCTGATCTGGACGTGGCCTCTGAATATTTCTGAATGTGGGGTGGAGGGCTGACTGCAGCGCTGCCCATAGCTATGCTAACGTTCTGCTGGTCAACTTCAATTGCCAGAGGCTCCTCTCTCTCACATACCCCCAACCTCTGTCTTTTCTTTTTTTTTTTTTAGGCATTTTTTGCCTTTATTGGATAAGACAGTGAGAAAGAGAGACAGGAAACCTGGGTAGAAGAGTGGGGGAATGACTTGCAGTAAATGGCCATGAGGTGGATTCGAACCCATATGACCACTGCGTCGGGGACTATAGCCCCTGTTTGTGGGTCACCCGCCCAACCAGCTGACCTATCCGGACGCCCCAACCTCTGTCTTTGCTTGTATAATTACAAACATCTTCAGACACTACAGCTGACACAAGACATCTGGAGCGCTACAGAAGCTGAACATTCTTGACCTCTGACAATGAAAATTTATGCTTGTTTTTGTGTCACCGTATGTATGAAACTGCGGATAATGTTGACTAGAACAGAGTGGATTTCAAACTGAAGTTAGGGCTGAAGCAGGAGCTCAGCAAAGATCTGAAAAGTAGTATAAAGTGCATGGCACAGTTGTGTCACTGTCACAAACAAAGACAAACGATCACTTGCTGCTGAGAGACAACTGGTCAGGATAGTCAAGAGTTGTAGTGTAATATGTTTTTGTGTACAATGTGCTAAAATTAAAAGATGATACAATTGTGGCAAATGCTATTAGACTGAAGAGCAGAGTTAAAACGTGTATAAAACACATAAAGATGAATATTCTAGTAATGACTAGATGTTTTGATGGTATGGTGTGTGTTTGTGGAGAATACACACACACACACATACACACACACACACACACACACACACACACACACACACACACACACACACACACACACACACACACACACACACACACACACACACACAGCTGGAAGATCACAAAGTATACCCTTTAACTTTGGTGTGAAGATACAGGCTTTTTAGGAAATGATGTGTGGAGTACTCAAAACATAATGGTGTAAACTTAAAGCAATATAACTTTTAAAAGAGATGTATCAGAAACAAAACAATACATAAAGGTATAATATGCATGAAATCTGTCTCAAAATAATAGGGCAAAGTCTGGACATGTCTGGTCATGTTCTCTGTAAAACATGACCTAATGATAACCTAATGTCCTCTGTAGGGAGTGATCTAGGGGTGAAATATGAAAACCTGGTGTCAAAATCTGACAAATAGATTTAGACTAGTATAATGGTGTCTCAACTGTCACTCCTATCAGATGCCCTATAGGCGTGGAGAAAATGACCAACTCTCACAGTATAAAAGATGATACATGGCTCAGTATCACTGATTTTTCTTGGGGTGTTCATCACTGTTAAGAAATGCTCCTGGATTTTTGTTGACAATAAATCCTGCTGCCTCTGAATGCTGACTTCTCTAGGTTATTTTTTTGGAAGATTTTTAACATTTGAACACAGCCAAGTCTTAGACTCTGGCCCATGACTTGGGACTTAGTTTCCACTTCAGAGTCAACCAAGAATCACCAAAAAGCAGCTCTGCAATGAATCAGAAGCTGCTGGAACACAGATGTCAGTGTTTACAGTCAAGTGTGTTTTACATCCCTGTGAGCTGAAAGGCTGCCATGCTGAAACCCTTCCTCTTGAAGTGACACCTTACAGCTTGAAGTTTGCTGCTGATCACATGCACAAGGAAGAGGCCTTCTAGAGGAAAGTTCTGTGGTCGGATGAAACAAAAATTGAGCTATTTGGCCACTATGACCATCGATGTGTTAGGAGGAGACAAAGATAAGGGCTTTTAACCTCAAGAACACCAAACCTACCATCAAGCATGGTGGTGGTGGTATTATGATGATCTGGGGCTGCCTGCTGAACTGGTGCTTTCCACAAAGTAAATGAGGATTACCTCCACATTATCCAGGAAAACCTAAAATTACTAGTCAGAAGGTTGGGTCTGAGACGCAGCTGGTTGTTATTATTACTTTTATTGTGGGTATATCTCATTCTGAAATATCATTTTAAAAGTAAGTAAGTATGTCTTCTATAAGGTATTTTAATTTGATCATTTGCGTGTATAAAAGATTTTGTCTCCACACAGACTAACCCTGACAGGGGTGCTTCAATCATCATCTGGTGAAAAGCTGAGTGTACTCTACTCAGAGTTTGAAAGTCAGGTATGAAAGCGTCCTAATTTGGGGGCAGAAAAAGGCAGTTTTATTCATAATGGAGGATGGTAACAGTGAGAAAAGATGCTTTCGCCCATTAAACCAGCTCTAGGTGGATGTACACAGAACTCCTTGCAAATTCTTGCGGGACTTGAAGAGAAGGGGGTAGGAGTATGTGTCTCAGGGGCAGGAAGGACCCACCTCCTCTCCCCACCCTCCCAGCCAGGCCCTTTGTTTCCTGATGATGTATGAGACAGCATCTCCCTTGGAGTACTACAGGAACACGACAGCGAAGCAACAACGCTGTCCCATAATAGAGACTGATGGGATGGCTCCTGCTCTCTTCACTTTGTCCACTCCAAAGTTGAGTTGGCGCAGCACTCCAGGCTCCGATCGGGCCCTGGACAGCTCAAACAGGGGCCCTCGTAAGAGAAGACTCAATCTGAGCAGCTCACGTCTGTCTGCTGCGCTGGGTCCCGCCACAGCTGACAGGCGGATGGATGGATGGATGACGTATGAGGGGCTGGAGGGGTAGATGGATGGAAGGGGGACCTGAGCAGGTCTTTGTGGGGAGGGTGTCAATGGAGAAGAGGTGAGGGGATCTGGTTCCTGTTGGACATTCCTGAGATAACTGAGCTTGCAAAAATCTTGCAAATCAAGCTGTCCTTCCTCAGAGCATTCACACTGTCTGGAAGCCATCAGCTGAGGGTGATTTGATTTCTGATGTCATGCAGCAACAAAGCTGGGCTCTATTACCTAAGAAGAGTAAAATATTACAGGGACATTAGAATTCATGGGTTGACAGACTCGAGTAGGTTAGCTTTTAAAACAAAAAATAATTCAACTGATCGCATGTTGGATGGTTAAATATATCTGCAACTTTCTGAAACTGATAATCCAACATTCATACCCACATTACTCTGCAAATGTGCATATAAATTGGCTAGGCATTGTGTTTTTTTTTTTTTTTAAACTCTCTTTTTTCATTTCTCACTGTTTGTGGCTCTTTGTTAACAAAACAGTGTCACACCATCAAAGACTCCCTGGAGAAATCTGAAAATGCACTTTTATCACCTGTCACCTCCCCTATCCATCATGGCTGCTTTCCACTCCTTCTTCCAGTGTGGTTCAGAGTGACCATCAACGTATATCTGATTAACGACATGGTTAGAAGGGAAGTCTTGAGAACTAGCTTGGGGAAACCCTAACATGGACCTTAGGCTTTTTAAGGTAATCAAGATAGCGTGTAGTTGCGTTACGATTATGGCAACACTACGGAGCCAACATACTGTGCTACTGTATTTAACAACATGGCAGGGTTATGTGTTTTGGAAATCCCACACAAAGACCGATAGGACTGTAGCTGGTCTGCGTTAGACAATGGTCTAACACAGCCTCATACGTCCCTCATATGTCATCCATCTATAAATCATAACCCAGCCTGGTGGCGTCTGCATCAAGGATTGCATCAAGTTACATTAAGCCTAAGGAAAGTACAACAGTCAGAATATTGGTTGTTCTGTTTCAACACATCAGAAGTAATAAACACGTCTACCTTTAAACTCAACCAGAGGGATTTTATACTAGATTGTTCCAAGATATTCTTTTAGGATCTGTTGAGAATTTAAGTCTAAAGAAATAAAGGCATTCATGTGAAAGTCATTTTTAGTATTTACATGAATTTCCTACTGGATCAGAAAAATAGACAAAACAAGCTTCAGATAATTAAGGTTGTAACATTAACAAAAAACTGGTGTAAACTGTTCTTGGTATCTCAAAAAACATCCGTCATGATCAAGTATTAGAAGGAAGATGAGGAGGAAAGTGAAGGAGAGATGATGAAAATCGGGACAGAAGAACGTGAGGAAAAACAAGGAACAGGAGTGAAGAGACAGGAAGAGAAAGCACAGTGTGTGTTTGTGTGAGAGGTTGTTTGGATGATGTTCTGTGCATGTGTGTGCATGTGTGTGCGTGAGTGTGTGTGTGTTGTGTGTGCTTTGTATGTGGACAGATCATGACTCAGACAGGAAATAGATATTATGATCCTTCAGAGATGGAGGCTCAATTATTGAATAGATAATACAGTATAATATATGAATAATGCTCCTACTACACAATGACTTGACACACATGTACATAAATGCCTCATTTCCTCTGATTACAATTACACAGTCATTAAATGGTGAATCCATCCTTTAGAGGCTTGTTGTTTGACTGTTAAATGTGTAAATAGTAATAATGAAAATAAATAAAGCTAATAATAATAGTAATAGTAGTAATAATAATGATTTAAAGCAGAAAAATAACAGATTTCAGCTGAAAACAAATCAGAAATTGTTTAAAATGTACAACTCCTTTGTCTTTTCCAATCAGGGTGGCCAGCTGTTTAAGTTAAGCTTATAAAGACCATTTTAACAATTTGGTACTATTGTGATTAATATTCTGTCTGAGTATGTTGACCCCTGCTGCAGTCTGAAGAGCAGCTCCATGCAAATCACTGGTAAATCAGGCAATTAGACTGAATTACATCCAGTACCTATCAGCTACATGTGAGTGGAGTAATACAGATCCAGAACCAGGAAGCTGTTAGCTGAGCTTAGCATAAAGACTGGAAGAAGGGGAACTGCTACCCTATCTCTGTATGAAATTCGGAAATGCTCCCTTTGATTAATACAGAATGTTTCTTACTGTGTGTACAAACAGATAAAAAGAATAATTTGAGATTTTAGGGAGGCAGTCGGATATGGTAACTGTGAGGGTGACAGTTTCATTAGCATGCTGGCTGTAATTGGAGCAAAACCAAAACTTGAGCTCATTCATCTGGAAACCACTGATCCTATAGACTCACTGAACATTCGCCTTCCAGCTCACATCCAAACATGGCTCTCTCTCCTGGTTTCCTGTTGATGATCAGGTGGACGACTACAGAAGAGTCCCCTGTGATGATATGTTTTTATGTCTATACAACAAATAAATCAATAAATGCCTTTTTAAGATACTAGGGAGGCGAAAGTGTCTGCCACTCATATAAATTCAGCGTCGTCTTGGCTGTTTGACTCAGGTTTCAGATACAGGAGGTTGTAGCATCAGGTTTTTCTTCTCCTGTTTAGGAGAAGAAGAAAAACTCAGACTAATCAAAAGAGACACCAGAATCAGCTTTTTTCAATTGAATATATATAATGTTTTGTGACTGGTTTGACACCAGCAACATATCTCTGAGTTTTCCTATGGCCTGACTGGAGTTGTGTTGAGCATCATTAACCCGCTTTCATCTGAATAAAGGTTATCATCAACAACCATGATTTTGATCTTTTTCATGAATAAGCACAGTATCAACAACATTCAACCAAGAATACAAGCAGCTGGAATAAGTATTAGGATATTTTTGAGTGTCTGTCTGTCATTTAATGAGGCTCCTGTTAGAATGTTCATGACCTGGTAGGTTTTTAACCTAACAAAAACATCAATTTTGATGTAAACAGTACAAATGCAATGACATGAATGCCTTCAGAAGAAGACTGACTGAAATGAATGCTCTTGTCCACACTGAAATACCATCAGGACATGTAAAATATGAGGCATCTGTGAGTTCAGAGGCAGTAACAGAGGAGGCAATGATAGCAGGCTTTTAGCCCGCCACAGTTTATACCTGCTTTATCTGAAGCAGCTGCCTTCCAACATGGTTGGATAACAACATTGTCCAAACTCCATTTTCACAAGCAGGCTGAATCTCAAAGGGAGAGACAGAGAGACAACATGTCAGCCTTGAAAACCGACCTTGTGACGTGGTTCAAGAAGCAGATGGAGATGCTTCAGTAACGCACATTCAAAGAGCCTAGTGACCTTCTTGCACAATGGCTGACCCTGCTGAACTGGACAAAGACCACCTTCACATCTTGTCGTAAACCCACCGTCATCGTTACTCAGAATCTATTCATGAGGGTTATGCAGTACACAAATAATGGCTTTACATCAGTGGCCACAACACATTAGATGCCTCCAAGAGTTATATTTCCATAAATGGAGTGTTTGCAAGTTGCATGTTTTTAATATTTTGTGGATGCCATAAACAGAAGCAGTGCGTGTGTCATGAGGGGAATCCACACATCCAAAACAAGGAAGTGAAAGCAGTTGATCAAGACCTGCTCATAGGTCACTGAGGACTGACAGGACCTCAGTCTCAGTCTGTGTGTATGTGGACGTATGTGCACAGATTTTGAAAGTCATGTTGCCAAACATAGCCTCCAATTTCCATGATTCCATGACACACATGAATTGGTCAAAGATGTGGGTCAGTTATTTTTGATCATTTCCAAACTACAAATGTCTTTAATGTGCATTTGTAAAGTACAGTATTGTTTTAAATGATGAGGAGACTTAAGAAGGTACCTTCATCTTGAGACTCCATAGAGAGCCCTGAGTTCAAGTATTTAGGTCTACATATTATTTTTTTTTTACTTTTCATTAAGATTTACTTATTGCTTATTATTATGCTGAGTGCTGTGAAAAACTGTTGCTCCCCATTATAGTGCATATATACATTTTTATGGATATATTTTTCATTTTCTGATGCCATTTTGCAGGTATAAATCTAGGCGTGGAAGACTTGTAGTGGAAGACTTGTAGTTTTGTATAATTTCTTTTGGAAATTGTCACTGAATAAATAGGACAACACCAGCAGAATATAGCCATGATACATAGAACGAATACATAGATTTTCCAAGCAGAAACTTTGCTGCTTTGGCATATATCTAATGGTAATTTGATGTATTGATGTGAGCAAGTCTTTGCAGGTAAATTTATTTTAACGATTTTTGTGGGAGCTGATTGATTCTTGCTTTGTGTTTCACTGGGCATAAACTTGGCCTCCAAGACCAATGTCAGAAACTTAATTAGGACTTAATAATGTGAGTACATGTAGATTTATCTGCTTAAGACTTTACCATGACGCTCTTACTATAACGATATGAATTTAATAAGTATGCACTGAGGTGAATATGGGATGTCTGAGCTAATTTAAAACAATGTCATATGACTGTATTCATTTGGAGAACTGTTTTAAAACTCAAGAACTGTGCTTTGATTAGTCTATCTATCAATTCTTTTGTTTTTGTGGTACAGCTTGTATCTCTTCAATCAGTCAGGATTGATTGTTGTAGTATTGCAACATGCAGCTACGTATTGGTTCAGAAAATATCACTCACTGACTTCTGTATCGTCAGTGTTTTTTGTTAATGTGTTTTCAAAGATGGTAGTTTTAATGACGGCTTCAATTTTTTATTTTTTTCCCCACTCTTCTGTAATCTATTTGATCCACTTGATCTGTCTTTCTCTGAGATATTTGTTGTTATGTTCAAACGTAACCTCAAATTTCAATGATTGAAAAAACATGCTGAAAGTGGGTTGATGAACAATTAAAACAAACCCAAAAAAACCCCCAAAACGTTCTATTCCAGTATAAAGACAAAGCTGGCTGTTACCTAGCAGTCTGAACTTGGTCTTGAAAATCCAATGCACCAGCATTAAACTGACTGTGATGCTAACCATTTTTCCCATAAAACATTAATTTCAAATGTTAATAAACTGATGCATCATCATTTATGATTTCCCAGTATCCTCTGTGTAGGGGATTTCCTTTACCAGTTCAATTGATGCAACAGTTTATTTTGTAACATGGTTCACCCACAAAGACCGCTGCTGTTGTAAACTGCATGAGTGTTTACTGTTCGAATGGCAACAGCCAGACGCAGTCATGTGGAAATTTGGGCTATGGATTTGTTATGTCCTCATTCATCTCTCTCTGCTCTGTTTTCTCTCACTCTCTGATAACATCAAGTCATCTCTACTAAATGACGGATCATTCCACTGCTAACACCCCAGTGCTGAAAGTGGGCCCATTCATCAGCCCAGCACAGGTGTGTGTGTGTGTGTGTGTGTGTGTGTGTGTGTGTGTGTGTGTGTGTGTGTGTGTGTGGGTGTGTGTGTGTGTGTGTGTGTGTGTGTGTGTGTGTGTGTGTGTGTGTGTGTATTTACTTTAGAGTGCTCATGTTGTGGGGACAAAAATGTGTCTTTACTGTGTCTCCTTGGACTAGCTTTAGGGTTTGTCTCCTTGGAATAGTTTTAGGGTTTGTCTCCTTGGAATAGTTTTAGGGTTTGTCTCCTTGGACTAGCTTTAGGTTTTGTCTCCTTGGATTAGCTTTAGGATTTGTCTCCTTGGACTAGTTTTAGGTTGTGTCTCCTTGGACTAGCTTTAGGTTGTGTCTCCTTGGACAAGCTTTAGATTTTATCTCCTTGGATTAGCTTTAGGTTTTGTCTTCTTGGACTTGCTTTAGGTTCTGTCTCCTTGCACCAGCTTTAGGTTGTGTCTCCTTGGACAAGCTTTACGTTTTGTCTCACTGGATTAGCTTTAAGTTGTGTCTTCTTGGACTAGCTTTAGGTTTTGTCTCTTTGGACTAGCTTTAGGCTTTGTCTCCTTGGACTAGCTTTAGGTTTTGTCTCCTTGGACTAGCTTTAGACTGTGTCTCTTTGGATTAGCTTTAGATTGTGTGTCTTTGGACTAGCTTTAGGTTGTGTCTCCTTGGACTAGCTTTAGGTTTTGTCTCCTTGGACTAGCTTTAGGTTGTGTCTCTTTGGACTAGCTTTAGGTTTTGTCTCTTTGGACTAGCTTTAGGCTTTGTCTCTTTGGACTAGCTTTAGGTTGTGTCTCTTTGGACTAGCTTTAGGTTAAGGTTGTGGTAAATGTTTGAATGAGCCAAGGTGTGGTTATCATGGCCTACTAGTAGAAGAATTGATACAGCAATACCATCATCTAATCAAATGTATTCAATCACTGTGCTGTAGTGGTGAAAAATTGAGTCTTTTGGTTTGTTTACCAGTAGTTCACTTCATATTTTTACACTTCATTAAGCATTTTATTGGTCAGAGTGTCTCAATAATCAAACCCATTTCTTTCCATTCTTCTTTTTCTCTCTCTGCCACAGGTCAAGAATCAAGGCATTCAGTCAGTCCACAGGGTATATGCAGGAAGAGCTGTTTTATCAGGACTAAACACACACTCATATACACTCTGATGCACAGAGGGAACTCCCTATAGACAATTCTGCAAGTGCACATAAATGTCACAGTATACATCACATTTTACGAGGGTGGAAGCGTTGTTCTGCTCACAGCTAAACTATAGAAATGAGTCTAAGATTAACTGGCTGACACATTAATAAATGATCTGATACAGTCTAACGTAATCAAGTATTCCACTGTTCAGTTCCAGGCGGTTTGCTTCTTGGACCATAACACAATGCGGCTATAATCTTCTTAGATTTGTTGGAACTATATAGTTATTGATAATTATCTGTCATTTTCTCATTATTCATAATTTCTTTCACAATACACTAAGCCATTTGAACCATTGTTGTTACTTGATCCATTAGAATGACTGTATATTTCCGAACTATAGATGACATGTATAGTGTTAAATCATCTGCATACACTGGATTCTTTCAAAACATGAATTAACATTTTTTTAACCTTCCATTAGAGACATTTGTGTCCAGCTGTTGCAGTTACTATTTATAATATCAGAAATTTTAAACTGTAACAATCCAAAACACAGATTTTAACAGTATTCTAATTTAAATGTTTAGCTGGTACTCTTATAGCTGCTATTTAACCCATATCAAATCACCTCCATTGGTCTATATGGACAAATAGACAGACAAAAAACTTTGTCAGAAACATCGATCTAATTCAGCCTTCCTCAATCATTCTCCACATTTCCATGTATCATCATCTGTATCATTCTTTTTGAACTTCTTTGCTTCACTTCACTTCAGCGGGTCTCTGAAACACAAACAAATACAGTTCGGCATTAATCACATTTTATGGAGCTGCTTCACATTTTATGATGCTGCTCGGAAAGGTCAGGGCTTGCACATAATTCTCAGACTCCAATACTGGGAGCATGACTCCAAATTTACTGCATCCTCCTTTATATACAGTATGTATTTTTTTTTTTACATGGAGAGTAACTTGTTAAAGTGAATGTCTCCTTTCAGACGGAGAAAAACAAAGTATTACACAATTATTTTAAGTGAGTCAGTGGAATACAACGGGGCGTCTTTTAGGTTCATAAAGACGTTTCACCCGTCATCCAACAGACCTCTTCAGGTCTAATTAACTCAATATTTTCACTGCTCTAATGTCTCTTTCCCATGAAGCTCATCATGTACAAAGCTGCCACTACTTTAAAGAATCTAAAATCCAGGCCCTATTTTTGCTTTGTTTACACTTTGCTGTTTACAGTATAATGTGTTGTTTTGTACTTTTGTTCTAGAAAAAATAAATGAAGAAAGAAAAACCCCTGAATGATGGTGGATGATGGGTTGCAGCCAGATGCTATAAAGCAGATAATGATAAATTAGGATAAAGGTGACAACTGGTGAATCAAAGGACAACAAGCCCTTGACGTTAAAGGATGGAAGTTCAAAGAGCTTCATTGGACTCTTCATAACTTGTTGCTAGTGATAACAGTCAGGACAGTAAATGAGACGACGGTGAGAATGACGACAATGATTGTAATTATAGTGGGAAGATTTGACATTAAAGGACAAAGACTTAGGTCAGCCTCTTCAAACACACTGAACAAAAAGCAGCTTCCTCTACCTCCTACACGGATACTAGAATTATATCTGTTCCCGTGTCCTATGTCATGTCGGTATTATTTTCTCTGTGATGGTTATTACCCTCACCGTGGTGAATCTTGTCCATCAGGTTCTAGGATTTGTCTGCTGGCACCATCAACTGGTGGGAAAGCTTAACTGCAACTTTGATAGAACAGAAAATCCTTGTCCTGCATTGTGCTGTCTGTTTATTGTGTGTAAAATGAATATTAATTAGAGGGAATGAAGTCCACTGAAGCACAGTGGTGTCTTTTCTTTCATTTTGCATTCTGTCTTTTTTCTCTCTGCTGCTTTCCTCTCAACAATTCATCCTTAAATTAAACTTAAATATTCTTAAATTTGTGCTCTTAGTATCCTTGTGTTCTTCTGTTGTTTATATAGTGTGTATACCTCACCTCTTTAATTTATGGTTGTGCTCATGCTTTTCTTACTCTCATTTTGCTGCTGCTGTCATGTTGCAAATTTCCCCTTGTGAGACTAATAAAGGATATTCTATTCTATTCTGTTTGATCTCTTTTACATTTTTCATTGTTCTGCATTTGTAACATGCTTCTTTCTCCTCTTTGCTGTATATTGGTTCATATTCAATTTAACTTTTGACCAAACAGCAATCAAGTTTCCTTCTATATTGAAGATATTTAACAGTAATGTAACTTCACCACTATATTCTTACCTTATTATCACTTTAAGATGTTTTATGTCCTAGTTGTTTTTGATTTCTTTAAAAATAAAAATGAAATAGCTAAACATGTCTGAGCTCTGCTTGTCAACTCGTATTGTCTCTCTCCAAAGTGACCACCCACGCTTGTCTTCATAAAAAGAGGTCCTTCTCTTCACTTCCATCTCAGCCAACAGAGGGCGACATTTCACTTTATGTGTTTCTGACTAACCGGAACCTTTCACAGTTTTGTTTGCGCTCGTTTTGCTTCAACGTGACACTTCCTTCCACTTCCGGGCAGCAGGTCACCAAACACATGTGATACCTGAAGAAAACAGGCGTTGAGTCGCAGCAGAGGTTTAACTATCAGGTATTGTGAGAAACATTTTCTACTTTTTCCTGAAGCTTTAGTGTAACTCTGGTCGCTGCCGGGGTTTCTTTCTGCAGCTGTTTTACCAGCTGTTAGCCTGTTTGTTAGCCTGTTTGTAGCCTCATGTGTTCACATCATAGACTTTATGGTTCACATTCATGCAGCTCACTGGACCACACTTGTTCTTTTTCTCAAACCTAATCAACCGGAGATGATTTAAAACTCCTAAATGTCATTTAAAAGCATCGGTTCTTGCTCTCAGTTTGCCTGTTTTACTAACAGAAGACCTCCAGTTAGCTGTTAATGCTAGCATTAGGACTGCAGCTTTAAATACATCAATGAGGGGATTGGTCATTTACTCTAATTGTTTTTCTTTTTATGCTGTAGTGACCAAAATACGTTTTAAATTTCAATATATAAGAGTATTATTGCTGCAAATAAAAGGTCCAGCCCAGTTTTGTGTGGTTATAAAGAGTTTTGTACACCTATAAACAATATATGTATTAATTATTTAGTGTTTAATATTGTGTTTGTCAAAACCTCACACAAAACAGTGACATTTGCGTATATTGTTGAATTACATAAAATTTGACCAAGAGAAGAGTAATTCTGGTTCATTTTGCAGAACGAAGGACATCAGTGTTAGTGAGGAAAGAGGACAAACATTTGAAGGTTATCCGGGTGGTTTAATTATTTCTTTACACTTATTTGAATATTATATCCCACTAAACATCTTCATTAAGTGATTCCCAAATAATTATCAGTATATTGTGTATTTTTGTTATTCTGAATGAGTGAGATTTGAATGATTTGTGGTTTTAAAACCTTAATAACGGCATGTCTTGTGAAGGTATGATTCAGCATGACTCAGTAATGTACAAGAAACAAGATAGAGGTACAAATGGACATAAAGGGACTGACTTTTAAGGAATATAGATTTGTTTTTGTGCAAAATGAATTTAGCCAACATTTTAATTTAACAGAAAGTTGAACCTGTCATTTCACTGAAGTCTTTCCCCTCCAGTATCTCCGTGTATCAGGATGTTCATTTTGTCTTGACACCTCCTGCACTTGATATTCAACTTGTGTCTGTGCTTCACTGTGGACAGAATGGATGGGAAAGTTAAGAAACAGAAGCAGCACCAGCAGAAGCACAGTGGACCAAAGGCAGAGAAGAAGAAGGCTAAGAAGCAGAGAGGCTCGGCGGAGGAGGATGAACGGAAACGCAACCCTAAAGCCTTCGCGGTTCAGTCTGCTACGCGAATGGCCAAAACCTTCCACAGGTCAGACCTGATGATTTTCAGATCACCTGTTCTAACATAGGAATAAGAAAAATGTGTTTCACTAGCTATTGTGTTGTTTCTGATGTTCTTCTTCAGGGCCCAGGACATAAAAACCAGAAAACACCACATCCCTCTTGTAGACCGGACTCCCCTGAAACCACCTCCTATAGTGATTGTAGTTGTTGGGCCACCCAAGGTGGGAAAAAGTACTCTGATCCGCTGCCTGATCAAAAACTTCACAAGACAGAAGCTTGGGGATATATGTGGACCTGTAACCATCGTCTCTGGTGAGTTTGGCTGGCGACCTCTGCATAGACCACGTTACATTATCAGCGTATTTCCATTATTACTGTGATCGTCTTAGTGTAGTGGATTGACTGTGGTGTGCTGTGTGGAAGGTAAAACATTAGCAATAGAAACAAAATATGTATTAGGTTGAGTAGTGCATTTTGGAGCATTGTCTAATCATACTGGAATTGTCAGGTGTGCAAAACTTATAATTATCACAATACTGGGGAGTCTGAATCCAGAGTGCAGGCACACAGAACAGGCTAAGATGGATCAGAATTAACCAAGTTTATTTACAGAAAGAAAACTATAACCAAACCTATTCACTAAACTCACGATTTAACTAAGAATTACACTAGACTTACCAACTATAAAAGACAATCTAAGACTTGGGTTCTAATAGAGTAATTAATTTAAACTAAACTATGGCTGTACTCACTAATGGTTTGGAGGATAGTCAGGCTCGGCAGTCGGCTTCTGGAGGAGATGCGCTGAGCAGGCAGAGGGCAGCCGTTGATGACCAGGCAGGTCCAGGGAGGGAAGAACCGGCAGCCGTGGCTCGTCTGAGTTGGTGGGCAGAGTCTGCGAGTGTGGTCTGAGGTCTGGGATGAAGGAGCCAGCGGCAGTCGCTCAGCTGGCTGGTACAGGATAAACTGGTGGAGAACTACAGCAGAGAAAAAACGTGGTTAACCTGTTGCTGAAAACAGGTGACCAGAAGAACCAAAGACCTACTCACAACTTGGCGTAGCAGATGCTACGAGCTGGCGGAGAGACAGGAGAGACAGAAGAACCCAGAAAAGAGAGAGAAACAGTGACGGATGGACCAGAGTGGGACAAAGGCTGACCAGGGAGGAGAGACACAGGGATGGAGAAGAGAAAGTGAGAGAGAAGAGAAGCAGGACAGACAGTGATAGGGCAGAGGACAAATGGAGCAGGAGGCTGGTCCACTGAGGGAGAGAGGAGGCGAGGGAGGAGAAAAGGAGGGAAAGAGAGAGGAAAAGAGGGCGAAGCAGAGAGAGGAGAAGGCAGGAAGGGAGGCCAAGCAGTGACCCTGACAATAATACTTAAAATATTATGTTCAGACCTGGTCTAAGATAAATAGTCGACAGTGCAGCCTCTTCATAGTGTGCATAAGAAAACACTAACAGTAATGGATACAAGCCTAACTCCTGTCACTGCTTGAATATAGTGGATAATATCTAACCTTTAAACGTGAGGATGTCTTAATGACTAATGTTGATATATTGTATAAAAAAAAAACAATCTTGCACCACAGCAGTTTTTAATGACCTCCTTTGCCGGTTCACAGTTAATAAGAGTCTCTAGTAGGGAGGATTGTTAGGTTTCAGAGTTTGGTCACAACTACTTGTCAGTAAAGGCCAGCAGGATGTGGACAGTAAGAGAGTGAACGAGTTTAAAACATGTTCTATTGAGTTTGGCTGAAGGACACTCACATTTAAAGTCGCTGAGCAGAGATTCTACAATTCTACAAAAACAACCTGGATAAGATCCATAAAACAAATTCAAGGGTCATAATAGGACCATAGTGTCTACAGGAAGTTGACGTAATAGGATTTTTTTTTTTTTTTTTTTTTTTTTTTTAAAGAGATGTCTGCTGATTTTAGCCAGCAAGAATCTGATCCCTAGTGGTAATTATGCTGTTGTCAGTTTTAGTTAGGTTAAGGTTTCATCATGTCTGTTTTAATTCACTAAGGCTGACGGCAACCTTTTATTTCTGCAGTTTAGTGGACTCTGCCCAAGGACTACAGATAAATATTTAACACAAATAAATAAACGACCACCAAAGGAAATAAAAACTGGTTCATGGGACTTTAGGAAATAATTTATGTTTTTATTAGCACCAGTATGCATTTAACCATAATGCTATGTTATTTATTTGTCTATGATAAGTACCTGATATGACTTAGTGTTTTGTTTTTTTTCAGGCAAGAAGCATCGTCTGACTTTTGTGGAGTGTAACAATGACATAAACACAATGATTGATCTCGCCAAGGTTGCTGACCTGGTATGTTGTTTAGTTCACTGTATAAACAGTGAGTTTAACAAATGTATGAATGTGCTTATAGAAATTAAATGTGAATCATTATTATCTAATGAAATGTTTCTCTGTGTACCTGCTATATAGTCAGCTTTAATCACATGACTTGTGAAAAGTAAATGTAAAAGACTGATAGTGAAAGGACCTTTAAGCTGTTGATTTGAATAGAGGGAATGATGGGATATTGTTAATTAAATTAACTGAATCGAAATGCAACCCTTTTTGTTTTTCTTCTGTGTTCAGGTTCTGATGTTGATCGATGCGAGCTTCGGGTTTGAGATGGAGACGTTTGAGTTTCTCAACATCTGTCAGGTTCACGGTTTCCCTCGTATCATGGGTGTCTTAACTCACCTGGATTCATTCAAGAACAACAAAACGCTGAGGAAGACAAAGAAAAACCTCAAACATCGCTTCTGGACAGAGGTGTACCAGGTACAAATAAATACAATGTTACTGCTGAAAGAGTGTCCCCTTGTTCCCACTCAGAATCTTGTACTTTGAGAGAATGTTTTTTACATGTTTTGTCTGAACCAGGGGGCCAAGCTCTTCTACCTGTCTGGTATGGTGTACGGTGAATATCAGACTCAGGAGGTGAAGAACCTCGGACGCTTCATCTCTGTCATGAAGTTTCGTCCTCTGGTTTGGCAGACCTCCCACCCTTATGTGCTGGTTGACCGGTGAGTTGTAACCAGGAGCTGCACCATGACATGTTATTGTCGAAATATCCACATGACTTCCATTCATCTGGAACAAACTGTGACCAACAACATATTCAGGTTCTAGCAGCAGTGGACTGTTTGTCTGACTGTTGTTGTTTAGACTGTAGTGACTGTGGATCATTAATGTAATATACAGTCATGGAAAAAGTTATTAGACCACCCTTGTTTTCTTCAGTTTCTTGTTCATTTTAATGCCTGGTACCACTAAAGGTATATTACCTGAAGAATACAACAAACACGACAAAAAATGCAGCTGATTACATAATATTGTATGTCCTATTTGACATGCTTCAGTTTAATTGTATTTCCAGGGTATATAGAGGCCATTTCATGTCATAAGCAGCACTGCACATGCAAAGTCCTAGAGTGGTTTCCTGCTGACATTCAAGCCGTAGCACAACTCAGAAGTTGTCAGCTCTCACATAATGCCTAAAACAATAGAATTATGTGAAGCCACAAAGGCAGGAATCTTGGCACTGCTGGAAATTGGTATGAGTGAGAGACAGGTGCCAAAAAAACTGAAGATCTCCTAGATAGCCGTTCATTACACCAAGAAAAAACAAGCCCAACATGGTTCTACCAAACTGCTAGCTGGTCGTGGCAGGAAACGTCTTTCTACCCACCAGATGACCGTCACTCATCTGTTCCTGTGTCAGGAATCATTGTCAGATCTCCAGGGACCTTAAAAATGAGTGGGCACTGGTGAGGAATGTGACTTGTTTGACAAGGACAGTTGGAAAGCGACTTCTTGAAGCTGGTCTGAAGTCACACAGGACACGGAAGAAGCCCTTCATTAATGAAAGGCAGAGGAAAGCCTGGTTACTCTTTGCTGGGATCACAAGGATTGGACTGTTGATGATTGGACTAAGGTTCTCTTCAGGGATGAATCCAATTTTCAGTTGATGCCCACTCTAGCTAACTTACTGGTTAGGAAGAAGCCTGGAGAAGCTACAAACCAGACTGTCTTGCCCTACAGTAAAACATGGGGGTGGATCAGTGACCATCTGGGGTTGTTTCAGTCTGGGTGGATCAGGGTGAATGAACCAGGTCATGTACAGGGCTACTCTTGAAAACACTCTTCTTCCATGAGCTGGAAAAGTCTTTCCTGCATCCAATGACTGGATTTTCCTACAAGACAATTCCTAAAAGCTGTTTTTGGCAGCACAATGCCGTAGCTATTGATGTAGAAACTGTAGTGATTTTGGTTATTATAAAGAAAACCATGGAAAATGTCTAGATATCAGCTCTTAAATTAAACTCTTATGAGCTATTTTTTGTTGTTATCATTACATTTGTCCAAACAAATGTACCTTTAGTTGTACCAGGCATTAAAATGAACAAGAAATTGAAGAAAACAAGGGTGGTCTAATAATTTTTTCCATGACTGTATTTATAAGTGGACAATGACCATGATGACATAAGTGCCTCATAATTACAGCGTTTCTACAATGGGGTTCCCTTAAACCTCAAAGTGTTTAATATTAAAAGCAAACATTGACATTATGAAATACATAATCTTATGAATTCATTGTGTAAAATATGTAAATGAACAAAGTTTGTTACATTTTCTGACATGCATGTCTTTTGTCGTTTGCCTAGTTGGTTGACATGTTTATTTTTCAGTTGAATTATCAATATAGATGAATTGATTAACGGTTAATTATTACCATCTTTAGAATAGAGAACATTTTTTTTAAATTCTAGTTGTGAGGCCATATGTGGAACATCTAGTTTGCACCTTACATAACCATTAAAACAAGCATCAGCATGTTACAAACAAACTATTATCAACAAATGAGTAAATTTAAAAAAAAAAAAATCACAAAACAGACAACAGAAATGTTCCAAAAACAAACACAACAAAAGTAAGATCTATGTGTGATTATGTTTCAGGTAAATGTGGTAGGATCACTAAGTTGTAACCAAGTGATCTTATTTATTTATAAAAGCGGATCAAATTATTTTCAGATGTAGTATATTGGTTATTGCTTCAAGCCACTGCTTCACTGAGCATTAGCTGTCTTCATGGAATTGGTTCCTCTTGTCACAACGTCAGTCATTAAAAAGATCTCAACATGACAACCGAAACATTACTAGCTTCTTGTATGATGTCCCTGAGCATTGAATTAGAGTGAAACTGACCAGTTACAGACTGTCTGTCCTGCTTGCTGCAGAATGGAGGACTTGACAGACCCTGACAAGATCAGGACAGACCCCAAGTGTGACCGGACCGTGTCTCTCTACGGCTACCTGAGGGGGACTCATTTGAAAAACAAAGGGCAGGTCCACATCGCAGGTACAGTCTCCTAAAAAGGTTTCTGCTGCACATCGTGTTCTCTAAAGCAGACACGCTCCAAAATAGTAGTGAAGGAGGTTCTTTTGAATAATGTACGATAATATGTTGTTCTTTTTTTCTTGTCTGCAGGTGTAGGAGACTTTCAGGTGTCAGATGTGAACTTCCTGCCAGACCCGTGCCCACTGCCAGACGCTCAGAAGAAACGGGCGCTGAACGAGAAAGAGCGTCTGCTGTACGCACCCATGGCTGGAGTTGGAGGGGTCGTGTATGACAAAGATGCTGTTTATATTGACCTCCCAGCCAGCCACGTCAACCAGCAGCAGGTGTGTGCTTGTGAGGTGTAAACTAAGTCACAGATCAAGGCCAGAGTCTTAAGACTTGACCGTGTTCAATTGTCGGTTGGTCATTTTTCCATGCCTATGGGGTGTATGATAGGAGTGACAGTTTTGACACCGTTCTCGATCTATTGGTCAGATCCTGACGTCAGGTTTTCATATTTACCCCCTAGATCAATCCCTACAGAGGACATTAGGTTATCATTAGGTCATATTTTGCAGAGAACATGCCCAGACATGTTCAATCTTTTTGCTCCACATCTTACCATTATTATGATAGATTTCATGCATATTGTTGTAATATGTTAAAGTTATAATACCTTAAGTTTACCCCATCATGTTTTGAGTACACCACGTATCATTTTCTACAAAGCATGTGATTCGTCTTCACTCCAATAATACATGTTTTACTTTATGATCTTCCAGCTGTGTGAGTGTCCTCCACAAACACACACAATACCACCAAAACATCAGTGATTACTAGAGTATCCATCGTTATGTATTTTATACACGTTTTAACTCTGGTCTTCAGTCTAATAGCATTTTCCATAATTATATCATCTTTTACTTTTAGCACATCGTACTCAAAAAAATATTACGCTACACTTGTGTTTGGGATTACAGTTTTCATTTAGCTGATCTGAAAGGTGGCTTTGAAATCCGTTCTTCTTCCCCTGGTCCAGGAGGAGGTGCGGCCCACCACAGAGCTGGTCCAGTCTCTCATCGACACACATGCCACTCTGGATGCCAAGATGGCTGCCAGCAAGGTTTCTCTGTTTAGTGGCTCTGCAACCCTGGACCCTACAGACATCAGCGAGCAGAGCAGGTATGGCTCCTCCAAGCGCAACTCTAGCTCTTCATTTCTGCCACACAAGTACACATGTGGGGGTCCTTGGAAACAAGATGTGCTCCATTTGCACATCGTCAGAGGTGTTTATTGAACGCTGTTTTCATTGTAGTTTCGAATGCAAGTGTCAGAGTTTTTAAAATTGAAAACTAGAATGAAAACAGCTCCCTCCTACCTGAACTCTCTCATTCAGGTCTACTCTCCCTCCCGCTCACTACATTCAGCCAACGGAAGGCTCCTGACAACCACCACAACAGGGCCGGTCCACAGCTGGACTCTGCTCCTCTGTGGTTTCCAAGTGGTGG
Organism: Amphiprion ocellaris; assembly: GCF_022539595.1. NCBI lineage: Eukaryota > Metazoa > Chordata > Actinopteri > Pomacentridae > Amphiprion > Amphiprion ocellaris. The sequence continues at coordinate 10,848,463 of NC_072783.1, read as the reverse complement.
AACGAGTTACCAAACTCTGTTCCATCTGCAGAGTCTCACTCAGTCTTTAAGGAAAGACTGAAAACCAGCTCTTCATTGAACACCTTTGCACTTGACAGACTGCAAAAAATAAAAACTGCTATTTCTCCTGCACTGCCTGTAGACACCACAGTCCTATTATCACACCTGAACTTGTTTTAAGGCTCTTATCCTGGTTGTTTTCTCCTGACTAGATCCTTGCTGGTGTTGGATCAACTTTCAGATGTACGTCGCTTTGGATTAAAGCTAAATGAAATTGTAGGATACACAATGAATATGCATACAGTAGATTGACAGTAGATGATATACCATCGTGACATTTAGATATAGTAGTGCCAGAAATATGTTCTAAAGATATGAGATTATTTAGAAACAGTGTTGCTTCAACCAGAGAGCACAGACAGCACTCTTAAAAAACGGTTTTTGCATTTTAGTGCATTTAACAGCAGGAGTTGTACTTTCTTTTATGACACAGTGGTCCGTGACAACAAACACAACAAACTATTACCTTCGGTGGTTCTTTAGTGTTAAAACAACAGGACAAGCAGATTATAAAGATGTTTAAGTACAAAAAGATGACCGTAATGAAATGGTGGCCACATGAGTTACAAGAACATTGAAATGGAGAGAATTAAGAAAAGCCTTGTATCTGACTGAAACAATAAACTTTCCTTACTTTTTGTGTTTGTTAGTGAACAGGAGGGACTTCGAGAGAAATCTGTTTGGGATCCCAAGACCCAGAGAGAAAGGAGGAAGGTCCTCTTCACTGAGGAGGAGGAGGATGAAGAGGATGAAGATGCCAGTGGATCTAGTGACGATGAGGCTGACGAAAGTGTAGAAGAGGAAGATCAAAATGAGGATGACTTGTCCACATTTCTCAAAGAGGCGAGACTGGAATCCACAAAGGCCACAGCAGGTGGAGGTCCACCGGTGAAGAAACAGAAGCTGGAGGAGAAGGAAGGAGAAGGAGGAGAGACGGAGGAGCTGGCGTTTGCAGACAGCGAGGACGAGCTGGAGAACAGCTCAGAGGAGAGCGAATCAGAGGGTGAGGCTGGGAGAGCACGAGACTCTGGACACTGTTCTGAAGAGGAGGAGGAGGAGGAGGAAAGCGACGATGAAGAGGAGGAAGATGATGATGAAGATTCTGAAGATGAATCCATGGAAGAGGAAGGAAGTGCAGCTGATGACATGGCGAAGAGTGAGAGTGAAGAAGAAGCAGAACAAGGTATGTGCATGATTCGTTTTTCTTTGAATTCATGTTCAGATTTGTTGTAGTTTTAATGAAGATAAGGCACCATCCTCCTTTTTTTTTCTTTTCATACAGATTTAAATAACTTTGTAAAGTGGAAAAAAATTCAAACAACATTGTGGCCATGTTGATTTTAGGCCTGAAAACAGCAAAAATGTCAACTATGTTACAAAAAGTCCTACAATTATATATTGACCCATGTATTTTTTGGTGTATAGTTTAAACATTTATAAGGCAAGTGGACAGCTTGACCTTCTTAATAGTTCCCACTTTAGTTTGTGTGGTGCTCAGGATTTCTACACAGATGTGGAAATGAATGCAAATTTAAAATAATTTCTAGTTCCTGACAAGTTGTTTTGATCATAAAATAAAATACTATATCATTCAGTTCCAGATACCTGAGACTAAATGTTTTGTTCCTTTGTAGACACTCTGTGATTTATAAGTTGTAATGTGTAAATGATAAACTGAGGCTTAATGTTGTAAAAATTGAACCTATTTTTCTTTAAAAAAATCATTTTTTTTCATAATGTTTTGTAAAAAGATAATTCATTAAATGTGAACTTTTTCAGAATGCACTTTTTTCGCTAAAACAAAGGAAACATTTTAAGTTGTGGTTATTTATTGGTTGTTATGCTGTGATTTTCCTGCTCCGGAACACTTGAGATCACACTGGGATGTATTTGGCCCCTGAAAAGCCACATTCAGTGATGATTATTCAGAAAGTACATTGGAATTCGACTTTTTTATTTTCTTTTTTTCAACTTAAATAATAATCCAGGGTTTGTTTGGTTTCTCTAGATTTATAGTCCAAGGAAACAAAAGTAACAATTAATGCTTTTCTAGTTCATAACCAGAGAGACCCCACAGATCTTAAGACCTCCTGAGGCTTAAAAACTGATGTTTTGACTTTATTAAGGATCATGAGCTCCATCTGCAGAGAAAGACCATGTGTTGTGATCAGAAAGGACCAGAACAGCCAATGAAAGCTCCTCCTTGTTTTCTGGAGCATTAAAGATGTTGATCTGGTCCAGACACTCGTTGCACATATTCAGCTCAGAATTCAGCAATAACAGAGCGTTTGTTGGCGCTTCCCGGTGAGCAGGAATGTGAAGTTTTCATATTGTCTGAATGTTCACTGATTTTTGTGTTTCCTTCCTTGAATTTGCTTTACCTCTCTTCTGTTTGTTTCTACAGGGGCTCTGAGATGGAAGGAAGGTCTGCAACAGAAAGCATCAGAAGCATTTCTACGGCAACAAGAAGCTGCCCCCAATCTGAGGAAGCTGGTTTATGGTTCAGGTATCCTTCGTCTCCAGCTGCATGTACACACACATTTACAGTACAGTGCCGTCAAAGTAATTAGAGGCTGTTTCTAATTCAGTTAACTGCATACGGAGTGCAGGAAACATGAAATTAGATGTGAAGTGTGAGCATCAGTTCTTCAGGAACAGCCACACTTACTTCTTGAAGGTTGGTTGTCCCAAGCAGTACTTTTATGTGATCCCAGACTGACTCTCACTGACTCTGGCTGGACGTTCTGGTTCAGTGTCCTGCTGCAGAAGGAACTGAGAAGATTGAATCCTCTCTGATTGTCCTGCATGATAGATAACAGTCAGAACTTTTTCTCAGCCTTGAGGAGATCATTAATTCTGATGAAAAAAAAGAAAGAGATTCAGCCAATAATCTGTAAGGAACCTCTGTTATTCTTCATGTCTGTACATCCTTGTTGCTCTCCAGCCCTTTGACAATACACCTGTACTAACAACTGTCCACAGGGCCTCTGACTGGAAAAACAACTGCTTTCCATTAAAGATTACCCTTACAAATATACATGAGAAAATAAAGAAAAAGGCGTGAGTAGTAATCTCAGAGGATTTTAAATGTTAACATCAATACCTTAGAATAGTATAGAAAGAGCTAAGTGCTACCTTTGAGCAGCCCTTGGCTACAATGGAGAGTAAAAACTCCATGTTAAGCTCCAACAGAACCAGCATCCCACTGGTTCCTGCCAGTTCTGAAGGTGTTGCTGGACAGCTTCCAGTTGTGAAGGAAAGTCAGCTATGTTTGTTGCACCCAATTTTCTTTACCTGCAGCTGCATTTATAGCCCTCAAATGTTGCAGAATGGTTCATTACCATTTGGATGAATGGGTTTGGGAATACATGAAAACATACATCTCCCCCGCTGCTCTCTCCTCATGGGCCGGATCCACACCAGACTGCCTCTTACTGTGCACTTCACATACTTCACACATCACTGTATATAGTTACTCTTAGGCACATATAGGGACACAACAGTTAGGGCCCCGAGAGCAGGTGGGGGCAGGAACGATGGGCTCTGTGGTGGGGCGGATGGCAGGGCTCTACGGCCTTGTCTCTTCCCCATCACCCTCTTGCTTGCCTCCCCTGCTCTCTAATTTCTTTTTAATGCACCACACACACTCACACCTTGGGGGTAGGTCTGGGACGGCTCAGGGAACTTGGGCCAGGGTAGGCTGCAGAGTAGCCATCCTCTGTGGTCCTCTGGCCTGCCCCCTGGACGCCTCACCCAGCCTCCCCACTTTTAATGCACCACATGACACTCAGGGTTACACTATCACGGTGCAGGGATAATGTCTCCAGTCTGGGATCGGGAGACATATTAACAGGGAGTAATGGGGGGATTTCACTAATATGGCCTCGCTGGTGGGACCCGGCCCCCTTATGGCTATGGGGTGGCGGGGGTGGACCATCATCCGTGTTGCTGTGGCTGGGGGGTCCCCGGGACCTGGGGGCTGTGGTCGGGGGGGGTTCTCCTGCGTGCCCGACGGGTCCGGGCAGGTGCGATGGCTCTTGGTGGGCTGCGGGGGCTGGATTGGCCGTCTTGGTGGGCGCTGTGGCTGTACTGCGGGCTGGTGGCATGTGGTGGCTCTGTCCCGGTGGGTTGTCAGGGCGCATTGCGGGGGGTGGGGGCCCTGGGTGTACTGCGCTCGCCTGGGGCCTGGTGCGGGGGGTATGCGGGGTGCCTCCCTGTCGGCGTCGCCGGGCCCCACCACACTGTCCATTTTTACTCTCTGGACTCGCATCGGGTCCCGGCTCCGATTTCCTCTGGCCGGCTCCCGGTGGTGGCCTGCCTTGTGATGGGCTGGTTGCCGCCCCTTCGGTGGGCCGCCCGGCCCCTGTGTCTGGCTTCCTGGCTGTGTGGGGCCGTTGGCCCCCTCGGGGGAGGGAGAGGGGATGGGGGTGGGCGGGTCGGGTGGTGGGGTGGGGGGTTCGGTGGGGGCTGGGGTGGGCGGGGTTGGGGTTTGGGTGGCGGGTGGGTCCTCGTGCCCCGGGCCGCCTGGGTCGGTCTGGGCGCGCTGGGGGTGTCGGTAGCTGCTCCCTCTTGTTCTCTGGGTCCTCGTCGTTCACGGTGGCCCCGGTGGCTCTCTGGGGGTGCCGCCCTGTGGCTCCTACTGCCTGGGGGGAGGGGTGCCCTGTTGGCTTGGCCCTGCCTTGCCGTGATTGCTGTTCTGGGCTTCGGGGTTCTTCACACTTGCATGTTTGATCAGGTCTCGCCAGCTACTGCCGAGTCCCATTTCAGCAAATGATGGGTCCCGCCAGAATGTGCTGAGAATCTCTCCAGTCTCTACCCTAAACTCATTCTCTCTCGCACTAGCATCCTCTTCTGGCCTATTCTATTCTATTCTATACTATCAAGACACACACAATTATGGTGCTCAGTACCGTTTGTTCATTTATTATTGAATCTCTTTTTCTTTTGTGTTGGTTTGGTTTTCTTTTCTTTTTTCAAATTTTTATTTTTTTTTCTATTGATGGACAGTTAGTAGTTGGGCATAATACACCACCTTACTATCTTTAATTGCAATAGCAACGCCTGTTATTTTCTATCCCTGTTCATCCTGTTCGTCCTGTTCGTCCTGTCCAGTCTTTGTTTCCCCCACACATCACTGAGGTGTAGCACTGCCCTCCCTGGCTCATAATAGGGAATTCTAATAAAGAAGGTCTGCTTAGCTTTCAGGGAGGGCTGGTGATGGTCACACACATGCACTAAATACTAAAATATTTGGTTGCAAGACTAAAATATGCATCAATCTCATATAATGTTGACTCCCCTTTTGTGGAGTTAAACAATGAGAACAAATGCAGACAAAAAAAAAAGAAGAAAAAAAAAAAAAAAAAAAAAAGAAAACATACATATTTATTCAAAATACATTTTAAATAAGTATTTAAGCATGAAAATGTATTTTTAAAGGCATACTTTTAGATTAATTAACAGAAAAAATGCACTGACATGAGCGTGACAATCCCTGGTCCTCTGTGTTGTGCAGTTGTCGAAGCAGATGATTCAGAGGAGGAGGAGGAGGAGGAGGAGCTGGGAGGACTGTTCAGAGTCAGCCGTCCTCAGAAGAGCAAAAAGTTTCAGGCCAACGCTCGGGATTGCTCCCGTTTCAACCCCGACTCCTCCCACAACTGGGACCTGGAAGAGGTACTGTAGTTCCTAACGCAGTATTCATAGTCGGACAGCTGATGTTCTTGGAGTCCCTATGTGCTACTCATCTGACAAGAAGTTGAAAAAAAAAACCCATATATATTAATATTGAAATGAAGCTTACGTGGGTCAATGTGCTTTCTTTTTTAGATGTTAAACTCTATCAGGGATTGTTTTGTCACTGGAAAGTGGGAGGAAGGTCAGGATGCGGCTACACTGCTGAAGGAGGACGGTAAGAAGACTTTAGAAAGGAGAAGCTGATACTTCAGTTAATATTCATTGTGTTCAATGTAGAAGTTAAAGATACAAGAATAGGGAGTCACTTTGAGTTGAAGTAGGGTAAATATATTTTAATTATGGTTTGGGACTAATTAAATGCACTTAAGGATTTCACTTTTGTAAAATAATGTGTCAAAATCATTTAATCGGTGTACTTGGTTGTTTTGCTTTATTTAGAGGAGCTTTATGGTGATTTTGAAGATTTGGAAACAGGAGAAATCCACAAGGACCAAACTGGACAGCAGGATGAAGCTGAGGTATGACATCTGATAGTTTGATAGTGGATGCGGTGTTAGACTAAACAGTGTTTGACTTGCACTGTATCACAACACAAAAATCTGCATTACTGTTCAAAAGTTTTGATCACTAAAAGTGAGTGGTGTCATCATTGGTAATACTTTTAATTAGAAAACTACTAATAAAATACTGTTAAATCGGCCCACCGATATTATCGGCCCAATATTGGCATAAAAATGTAATATCGGTCAATATTATTGTCATTTTTTTTTGTCTGTCATGACAACCGATAAAATAATGCCAGGATTTTGCTGGCATTTACTGGACTCATAGAGCGAGGGAGAGTGTGAACTGTTGTTTGAGACAATTAGAAAAAAATGTATATATATATATATATAGTTTTCTTATTTTGCACAGACAACATTTACATTTGGAAAGCCTTGTTGCATTTGAGAACACATCCAATTGAGCATCACAATAAAATTAGCCATGATGTGTTAATTCCACAACAGGAGATATGTGATGTTACCTAAAATTAGTTAAATAGCCCACATATATCGCTATCGGTTGATATCGGAAACCGAAAATAAGAGTTGGACAATATCGGCTATTGGCCAAAAAGCCAATATCAGACATCCCTACTTTTAATAGTTTTTAGGAGTTGTATGCAGTAATGAGAGAAAAACAAAATTCATACCAGAACCAAACCAAAAAACTAAATGATTTTGTGAAACATCTGCCTCAGAGGCCTAAAACTGTGGCCCAGTACTTTGTGTTCATGACTGGTCAGTGTTTTATCTGTAACTATAACGTAACAGTGCATGAGTACAGTGCAGTGTCAGCATAGTTGAGTGTTTTTTTATTGTGCTACCTCTTCTCCACGAGACTGGATTCAATGTCTATGAGAAGACCTTCTGCTTTACTTTAATAGAGGGTGTTAACATCCATATCAGGTGAACAGTGAAGGAGTCATGCCCTTCTTACTGTTAGGTGTTACACATGTGGATGTAAACCCCCTCAAGTTTAAAACCAGCGGTCGTTGCCTGACTCCTATGTGCTGAAATATCAAACTGTCCACATACCTGACAGACTGAGCAGTATGTTGGGATGGATGAATGAAGGAGCTTATTTGGAACACATACTGTTGTTTACTGTGACTCTTTTGAGCTGTTAAGCTGTAAGTATGACAAGATGTTAGCATGTAAAGCATACCTCGCTCAAGTAGACACATTTTCCTGAAGTGTCTTAAGCAAAGTTTGATTAAAGTTCCTATCTGGTCGTTAACCCCCCGCCCTCGCATGGCCTGACTGGACAACTCTATTCACGCCTTTAAGGCAGATGATCTTTGATGATATAAAACCTGTCATCCCTCGGTTTGTGAGCCACTCTTCACTCTTCATTGCCCAGCTGTACAACAGGGAAGCCAGTTGTTGTAACTCAGTCATATCTTCAGGGAACAGAAGTTCTAGACATAACACTGCGTTCTCTTTCAGTCGAGTCACTTGGAAGTCTGAATCTTTGTTTTTGAGACTGCCGTTAGTACGCTGCAGTTTCAGGGTGGAAATACTCAGCCGTAGTGTTCGCTGCTCGTTTCCGTCATGATGTGTCTTCTAGTGTCAACTGATTAACACTTTTGGTCCTCTCGAATGAGTGTCAGTTGTTTTGTGCTCCTTGTGACCTGCAGGATAGTGAGAACGATGAAGATGATGGTGACGAAGGAGAGGAGAGCCTGGTGAAGGTGGATGATGAGGAGGTCCAGAAGAACAAGCGTTTGGAGAAGAAACGGAGGCTAAAGGAGCGCTTTGATGCAGAGTACGATGACGGAGACGCCACTTACTTTGATGACTTGAAGGAGGAGATGCAGAAGCAGGCTGAGGTAGACTATTTTTTTTTACAAACTTCTTTGTTAATTACTGTTTTCATATTTTTTAGATTTCTATATTTCTTTCATTAGATTCATTTCTTCTCATAAGAACATTTTCCTGCACTCTGTCCACAGCTGAACAGAGCAGAGTTTGAGGACGTGGACGATGAGACCAGAGTGCAGTATGAAGGTTTCCGGCCAGGAATGTATGTCAGATTAGAAATCTCCCCGTTACCCTGTGAGTTTGTGACCAACTTTGACCCCCATTACCCCGTCGTCCTGGGAGGCCTGGGCTCCAATGAAGGCAACGTAGGATATCTGCAAGTAAGTAGACATGAGAGCAGAGTTTACACTTATAAAACACAGTTGCAACGAAAATCTTTAATATGTTTTTGAATACACATACATACTGAGCCAGTCAAAAGTGAGGACACACCTACTCTTTAGGAGTTTGGGAGTTTTTATTTTATATTTTACCAAAGTTATCTGAACTAAAATATTGCTCATATGGATTTTTGTAGTGAAACAAATGTGTAAACAAAACAAATATGTTTTCAATGCTAGACATATGGATCAATATATAATTGAGTGACTTCTGAAGTCCATGGGATAAATCTTGCATACTTTTTTATTAAAAGTAAAAAAAATAATGTTTTTTGTGTTCATTGAGATCATTTCTTTACCAATTCCATAATTATTTATTATGGAAACAGTCACTAATTAATAAAAAAATGACTGGATATCACTACAATATTAACTAAATAACCGTCTGAATTTAATAATAACCACCTTCTAATTAGCTAAACAATAATAAAATGAGCTTATTCAAAAATAGTTTTGATTGTGTTCTTTTAATTAAGTTGAGATAATCATGACATATTTCTTTTATCAATATAACAAATTTTATATGGAAAATAACAAATTGTTTCTCTGTGTCCGAGAAATCACTTTCAACTAAGTTAGTCATTACAAAAACACCTCTCAAGGAAGTGTGTTAATTCCAGATCACATGACCTGCTCCACATGACATTTTTCCTCCTGAAGAAAAGACTCCAAGGCTTTCTGAGTTATTTAATATAAAGTAGTGTGTGAGTCAAGTGTGGATTTATCACATGTCAACAGCTTTACTACAATATCTTTATAAATAACTTTCAATTTCAATTTTACTGAGTTGTATATATAATATTTAGAAGAATCTTTCTGTAAAAATGCCATGTGGTGTTTGGTTGATTGTTTTCACTAACATTTCACTGTAGTGCTATATTTGGGTTGTGGGTTAGATCAGTTTGCCACTAAAATCTAGACCATAAAATATTACAGAAATTATATAAAACTCAGTTCATATGTTTAGTGAGTTAGACCACTCTGCTTCCAATACCCTCTATTATTAACTTGTTTTTTTCCCACTCAGTGGTGGTATGTGGTATCAAACTTACACTGCAGAACTTTTGTCTTCCCCTTCTGACTGTTACTGTCCTTGTAAAATACCCCCTCCTGTTGATTTGTGTCGTATTCTGTAATCCTTCCTCTTAACACTGAGTTTCTTTTTAATCTGAAGCATCAGAATTTTTTCTTAGACGCTTCCTAGGATTTCCTGTACAGGCCCCTCCATACTCCTAGATCTTCTGGCTCCTACAGTTGCTGTTTAGCTCTGGAAAACATTAAAGTCACACAATATAATAATTCCATCGCATAGAAACAAACCTATTGTCCCCAAATAATGACACTGTGAACTTAAAGTCCTACAATCATGTAATAAGATGAGATTGTAGCAGCTATGGCTACTTCTGGATCCTGCTCTTGTCAGACAGTATTGTCAGATACACTTTGCTTTTTGTGACTTAGCTGCATCCTGACAAAGGCAATTTTTGCTCTGTCATGAGAAATGACAATAAATTTCTTCCTGTTTTATCTTTGTAACTTTATGACAAAGAGTGAGCACATGTCTAAAGCTGTGTGTGTCTCTGTCAGATGCGACTGAAGAAACATCGCTGGTATGAACGTATCCTGAAAACACGAGACCCCCTCATCCTGTCCTTAGGCTGGCGACGCTTCCAGACCATCCCCCTCTATCACATCGAGGATCACAACGGACGCCACCGGCTGCTCAAATACACACCGCAGCACATGCACTGTGGAGCATCCATATGGGGTGAGGCTCACTGACAGCATAGTGACTGCTGGTGTCCAGTTATTAGGTCTTTCTTTCTGGATGTAAACTAGACAGTGTAGGTTTCTGAATGGCTTTGCATAATGTTATGATTCAGGCTTGGAATAAGCATTTCCGATTGGGCTCAATCATTAAAGGTTGAAGATACAAAGTCTGTCATAAAGCAGTACTGTGATACTCTTTTTCCAGTAGCTTCAACATGTACAGATACATCTTCTCAGAAAGTCCGTGATGAGGCATTAGCACCACAGAAGGTCTGGGTTTGTAAGTGTGTTAGATTTGTAAATGAAGAAACCATGGTGCACACTGAGAGGAGCACATTTACCATGTTGGGTAGTCCGTCTGTTTTTAAATTAAAACAGTATCTTGGTGGTCTAACAGCTAAAATAACATTAAATGAATGGCAGGGGGGATAGAACAGTAGACAGTCCAATGCATATATACACAACGTCAGCTAAGGAATAGTAGCACACTGTAAACATGCTCCAAGAAGAGGTGATTTATTGACCAAGGAATGAACGCTACTTCCTGTACAATGACTCTTTAAGTGCTCTGCCAAGGAAAGCGACGCAGTTATGTGACGATCGGCGTTGGTTTGTCTATCTGCTTGTCTTTCTGTTAGCAACATTAGTCAAAAAGCGGACTAATGGATTTGGATGAAATTTTCAGGGAAGGTCAGAAATGACACAAAGACCAAGTGATTTGATTTTGGCAGTGATGCGGCTTATAGTCTGGATCCACGGATTTGTTAAAGATTTCTGTATCATTGTGAAATAGCAGCACAGCGTCACTGTAACTGTGACAAGTGAACACTACATCAACTGCCTGCTGATGATCACATGATTGTGATCCTACTACAAATCCACCACTGAGGACTTATTAGGACTTATCCATCAGAAACGATACAAGGAACAATTGATTAAATTATGGGGTGTTTCAGAGTCCCATCAATTCCCGCTGCCTGCTATATATTTAGGTCACGTGATTTGGTATCCGTACATAACGTACACATGCACAACACACGCCTGTGCTCATCACAAGATCATTTTTTATTAAAGATTACATCTGACGGAAATCACACAGCGACTGAGCAGTCTTGACAGAGTACCGCGCTCTTTGAGTGCTTTTCTAGTTGTAGAAGTGATCAGAAGTATTCCAAAAAGTGCTGTATATTCATGCATTAATGGTATTAAATCTATGATGATGATAAACATTATTCTGTCTCCCTTTGTCTAACTGCAGGTCCGATCACACCACAGGGCACCGGCTTTCTGGCTGTGCAGTCGGTAGCAGGAACTAAAGTAAGTTTTAGTTCCTTGAATTACTGCAGATCAACTCAGTGTTTACCATTGGTGGTAATTAATAAGGTATAATTAATAAGGCGGGAACGTTGTAGTTGTATAGTCAGACACAGAAAAGTGGCATCATTCTTGGCCACTTTAAAATGTTTTATTTACTTTTTAAAAATGATTTACCTGATATTGAATAAGAACCACTGAGCAAGTATTTCATTGACCCCTAACTGCTGGTTTTCTGTTTCCAGGTTAATTTCCGTATTGCTGCCACAGGAGTCATCCTAGACCTGGATAAATCAGTGACGATAGTAAAAAAGCTCAAACTGATTGGTTACCCTTACAAGATCTTTAAGAACACCTGCTTCATTAAGGTAAGAAAAGTCTGATGTGCAGCTCACATTTGGTGACTGAAAGATGTCAAAATTGAGTGTGATTATTCAATAAAGTAGAAAATTCATGTTAGACAGATATTATATGCTCCATCTGTGGCATTACTTTTCTACCGCTCACAAGAGAAAGTTACCTTGGAATAAATGACAGTCATACAGTTCAATAAAAATATATGCACATACATACTATTCAGTATTACTTTAGTGTAGCTGTGAAGGGCAGTGGAGGTTTTGATTACTGCTTTGTTTTCCATTCAAGAGGCAGGCCAGTGTGAAGTAGAAGTGTCATAAGAAAACAACCTTGTGAGGAGTGTTTTCACTGGTGTCTCTCTCTGTGTTCACAGGGCATGTTCAGCACAGTGCTGGAGGTCGCTAAATTTGAAGGTGCTTCTGTGCGAACGGTGTCAGGAATCAGAGGTCAGATTAAGAAGGCGCTATCGACGCCTCCAGGAGCGTACAGAGCCACGTTTGAGGACCGACTGCTCATGAGTGGTGAGTGACTGTGTTTACTGGGTGCACTGGGGTTTGTGAGGGGGAGTGAGTGTATTTCTCAATAGCATCAGGTCGTTGGTTTTGCCTTAATACCCTTGGTTTAGTCTGCTTCTTCTTCTGTTTAGTTCAACAGTAGCTGCCAAACATAAATGTTACATTACAACCGCCTAATGCATTTGTACATTTTGGGTGACATAAGTAAAGAACAATCTCAAAACAATCCAGACATCGATGGAGATTCACAAAGAACTTTCCACTGCTAAGTTGACATACAAGTTTTGATATATGAAGTAAAAAAAATAAGATTATCAGATACGAATGCAGCTTTACAGAAACAAATGGCTCATTATTTAGATGAGAACCATGTGGCATTTTAGGAGTCAGCTGCTCCCTGCATTAGTGGAGTTTGTGCAAAACAGCGTGAGAGAATTCCCAAAAATGCATACAAATAGGTGGAAATTTACAAATATTTCTTAAATATATAGAAATAGATATAAGTATATCTAAAAAACAGTAACTTCCATCCATTCATCATCTATACACCACTTAATCTTCATTAGGATCGCAGGGGGCTGGAGTTGACTTAGGATGAAGACAGGAGACACCCTGGACAGGTCACCAGTCCATCACAGAGCTATATATAGAGACAAACAATCACACTCACATTCACACCTATGGACAGTTTAGAATCACCAATTAACCTCAGCATGTTTTTGGACTGTGGGAGGAAGCCGGAGTACCTGGAGAAAACCCACACATGCACAGGGAGAACATGGAAACTCCATGCAGAAAGATCCCTAGAAGGCTACTACGTAAACTTAAGTCTTAAACTCTGGCCCGTGATTTGATACTTAGTTTCCACATCAATAATGACGTCAGTTTAACAGATTGATCAAGTCAGCAACATTAATGGTCCAGGTCTTCAGTGACCCACACTATATTACACTTGAGTCTAATTCAATTATTTTATTCAATGAAGCCCTCATTTCTCTGGTATTCCTACAGTAATAATGTTTTGTTGTCAAAAGATAAAAAACATGCCACTTCCAAAAGTCAGTAAAAGTCTCTAATTTGTCCAGAGTCAGAACCATCTCAGCTAAAAGAGACTCCCACTAAAATGCTCAGCATCTGTCTATCTGTGCTCCACTCCAGTGGGGTGGTGAGCGCACAATAACCAGGCTGCAAGTATAACCACAAGTATGTGACTGTGATTGCTGATTACATATATATCTATATTCAACGTCTGTTGTTGTGCAGACATCGTGTTCCTGCGCTCCTGGTATCCAGTGTCTGTTCCTCAGCTCTACAACCCTGTTACTTCTCTGCTGCTGCCTGTGGGACAGAAGGACAGCTGGTCGGGCATGAGGACACTGGGGCAGCTCAAACATGACCTGGGCATCCGCAACAAACCCAATACTGACTCTCTGTACAAGGTAGACTGAGCCTGACAGATCTCTGAACACCTAGAGCAATGAGGGATTAAGAGTAGAGTAGTGTACTTAGTGTTGTAAGGCTTAAAGACTTAATGTGAAGAAAGGAAGGAGGAAAAGAATATTCCCACATAACCTATGCACCCTAAGACTAAATTATATTTCTAGGGATTAACACAGCTGTCGATGTGAAGTGGAGACAAATATTCAACTTGCCCACTGAGGAATCATGAAGAGACACAGCAGTAATTCAATCTACAGTATAGTACTAGGAAGTAAGCTTACTGTGAAGTTGTGTTAGTGAGTTTCACTTGAAACAAGCTCAGTGCTGCTTCTATTTTTTGCGAGAAGAAAATGTTTTGAGCAGAAACATGGTAGTACTTTTCAGTCATGAGGCCTTATAGTGGTCATTATTGTAGAAAATAAAAAGGAATACAAGCATGGACTGCTGTCAGTAGAGATAAAAAGAAAACAAGGGTATGCAGAGAACTGAAGTGGTTAGATGCTGTAGCAATTCCTTACCTAATCTATTATTCATCTGAAAGAAAATGAATTAGCAGCAGTTTTGATCATCGGCAGTCATTTCGTTTTTATCCAACAAATCAAGCTTCTCCAAAATGATAGTTTACTGTTTTATATCATATTAAAGTGTAAAACTTTGATTCTACAAAAACCAAAATAATTAAAAAAAAAAAAAAACAACAAAAAAAAAAAACCCAAACATAAAGAAGTTCATCGTGACTTTGTATTCATGTTTGTTAGTGAATTGTTTGTTTAGTCATATTTCTTTCTTGGTTTTTTGTTCTTCTCTGCCCATGTTTTTTATTTTTACCTCTGTCTGCCATCATGTTCAGCTGCTAAACTGATTCCTGACCTGACCTGTGAATATCTGTTCATTCTCTTTAAGCCGATATCCCGAGCCCAAAGGCACTTCAATCCCCTGCACATCCCCAATGAGCTCCAGAAGGCTCTGCCCTTCAAGAGCAAACCCAAACAGCAGCAGCGTAAAGGGAAGACGCCTAAAGACCTCCAGAGACCCAGCGTCATCAGAGAGCCCCACGAGAGGAAGGTGAGCAAACCTGACTCTCCAGTTTTTGTGCAGCAGCTCGTCAAGAGTGACAATTTAGGACCTCAAGCAAATCTGTTTAGTTCCCCCTAAATCTGTACAGCACCAGACTGTTACATGTCACCTCAAGGCACTTTGAATAGTAAATTCAGTACCTTTCAACATGATGGAGACAAACCCAACAATGTGCATTTGAGCAAGCAGTTGGTCACAATAGGGAGAAAAAACTACTTTTCAACAGGAAGACACCTCCAGCAGAGTTTGGGTGAGCAGCTGTCAGGCTTGTGAGGACATAATCTGTCTTGTGAATGCAAATTCTGAGAGGACTTCTTCAGGGTGTCTTCTACTTTGATGAAACTTTAGGGTCAGACCATCGGAGGGTAAGACTGCATTCCTCAGTGCACAATCTAAGCAGATGATGAAGAGGAAAGGTGCTAGAGGGTCTCCTTGAAGTACTCCGGTGTCTATGGAGAAGAGATCTGTGTTGTCCTCAGGAGTCTTGACTACCGCAGAAGTGTTGACATACAGAACTTTCATTGCTTCAGCAACAAGAGGAGGGATTCCATATGCCAGTAGAATTTGGAGCATTTTGTTTCTGTCAGTTGAGTGGAATGTCTTCTTAAATCAGTGAAAACCAGCATTGCTTCTTTCTTGTGGTTTAATGCCTCCTCAACAATTCTTCCAAGATCAGGTTTCCATAACAGTACTCGACCAGCTGCTTCGTTGTGTCTCACCACATGTCCATCCAGGGCTAGTCTATGTTGTCTCATGATGGTTGACAAGCGTGAATGTGAGCCATATAGCGACTTGTTGCTGAGGTGTGATTTCCAGGAGATGTTTTGTACCATCCATAGCATTCTAGTTTAAGTCCCATCAATTGTTTTTGGGAGTGAATTTGTTAGTGACCAGGAGTCGGATCCACAGAGCAAGATGGATTCCACTGACGCCTTGAATACTCTCATTTTGACAATTCCCATCTACTGGGTCCTCAGGTGGCGGATAGAGGAACGGCCCTCAGACATGAGGGTTAGCTATGAATAGCAGTCCTGGACCAAATCGCAGGCTGCCCTTTGGCAAGGCATAGCACCTGCCTGCCACCTGTGCAGGGTTACGCGAAGAACCATTCGGAAAGCAGGAATGGTGAAAGCATTGGTGGGTGAACATCAGTAGACAGCTGTTTGTTTAGCAGACGAACTGTCAAAAGTGAACAGTTTGGAACTCTGCCCCCTTCAGTGGGGAACTGCTCCTGTGATAGTCTTGGCAAGTCGTCACAGTATTTCTGCTATTAGAAATTCATGATGAATTCAGATTACAGCATCAGCTACAGCAGGGAGAAAACACAAAGTTAATGACATGCAATGTTGGGATACAAATCACTGATCTATGATGAGGCACAGTTGAGTTTTAGATCTTATAATTTAAATGTTGTCATAATTGACAGGAGTAATGAACAAAACTAGGTTTAGTAGGTTTCTTTAACTAGAAGAGGACCTTGGGTTACTTTCTTAGGGAAAAACATAACATTGCCTCCTCCTGTTCTGATAGGTGATGGCCCTGCTCCACGCTCTGAGCACAGTCAAAAACTACAAGAGGAACAAGGCCCACACGCTGCAGCACGCCAAACACAAAGGTTTCCTCCAGCAGAAGAAGAAAGAGGAGGAGGCCAAGCTAAAGAGACAGAAGGAGGCGCAGAAAAAACTGTACCGTGTCATGGGCCAGCTGGACAAGAAGAAGCAGAGGTCCAGTCTGAAGGGGGCATCACAGGACGACTAATTCACTCTAGATGGACTCTCGAGGCAAAAGTCTGTTTTTTTCTGAGACTCTTGTTACTCTTTGGTATGTGTTCCATAACAGTTTTTTACTGTATTGTATTTTTTTATAGTACTAATCTGAAAACTGCTCTAATGATGTTGCAACTTGTATCAATAAAACACAATCCAGACCTAAAAATGTGACCTCAGTTCTGCAACTGATTCCTATCACAGTGTTTGTGATTTCACAGATCATCATATAATTGCTAATATTATAAGAGATTATTTGGTTAAGTACATGCAAATATGTTTTTAATAGGTGCACATGTGTGGGATTTGTCATATAACAATCTGTTTATTTACTTGTTAGGGAGAAAAAAAACCTACTGCAGAGCCTCAAGTAGCCGATTATCAGACACTATCCCAAGGTCAGGAATTTAGTTTCTGTTGGACTGTGTGGTGTATCAGTGTATTGAAACTGTCATATCATCGAAAATAAGTAGCGCAATATTCAAACCAGTTCTCTTGGTGATGCTAATTCTATCACGATGTCAGATCACGATGTTTACACTGTACTAAAGAGTGAGAACTACAGTCCTATGAAGGCAGAATCTCACTGAGTCATTCTAAAAGTACACCTTCAAAGAAGCTCATTCCTGCCAGGAAGATGAAGAGATATGACATTAAAGCATGACAATAAATACAGTCACAGGAAATAGGGCAAGACTGTCCTTTTAATTACTAGTTTGAAAATGACTATTATGGGATAGTTGGTCTCCATCTGTACTGCTAAGAATTTTGACTTCAAAAAATCTTTCCTATGTGGGTCAATATACAACTGCGGGACTTTTTGTAACATAGTTGACAGGTATCATAATTGACAATTTTGCTGTTTTCAGGCCTAAAATCAACATGGCCGCCTATGACCAAACACCACATGGCATTTTTACAGAAAGATTCTTCTAAATATTATATATACAATTGAGTAAAATTGAAATCGAAAGTTATTTATAACGATAGTGTAATAAACCTGTTGACGTGATAAATCCACACTTGACTCACACACTACTTTATATTAAATAACTAAGAAAGCCTTGGAGCCTTTCCAGTCTTTTCTTCAGGAGGAAATGACATCATGTGGAGCAGGTCATGTGAGTTGGAATTTTTTTGTTAGTTTCATTTTACGATAAACTTACACATAACATAATAATTTGTACATTTTGCCAAGAACGGATATGACAACATTGTGTACATATACCAAATAACAGGGCTATGAGAACTAAATGATAATATTGTTGTAAATTTGACATGTGTGGTAAGAAAAAAAGAGAAACAACATACAGTCTATGGAGGAGGAGAATGAAATGAATGGATAGAACAGCAGACTTTTTTTTAAAATTAAGCATTGTTTAACAACAAATATACAACAAATACGCACCAATTGTGTCATACAATTCAACTAGTCCAAGTAGCAAGAACAAGAAAGAAGAAAAACATTATATAGAATAAGATAGTTTAAAATAAATTAACTTCACATGGGTTAATCAATATATAAGATGAGAATCTTAGTCTGAAGGAGTAAAAAAAAGTTTCAAATCATTTTTAAAAGCAATAAAATTCAGAGCAGCCTTAAAAAATCTACATTTGTGTATATAAAATTTACCAATTATCATTATAGTATTACACATAAATTCCAGATCTTTGTCTTGCATAAAGAGACCAAACCTAATACAATTATGATCAAAGACAGGTATAACATTCTTTGTTAGCAACCATTCCTGCATTCTGTCCCAAAACCTCCTCACAATAGTACAGGTGTAGAAAAGATGTTCTTGAGTTTCAATATCTTCTTGACAAAATGTGCATGTACTATTATCCAGAGTAAATCTCATTCTTAAAAATTCTCTGCATGGATAAACATATGTGATCTGGAATTAACACACTTCCTTGAGAGGTGTTTTTGTAATGGGTAACTTGTTGAAAGGGATTTCTCAGACATAGATACAATTTGTTATTTTTCATATAAAATTTTCCATAAAAGTAATATATGTCATGATTATCTCAACTTAGTAAAGAACACAATCAAAACATTTTTTTACTAAGCTCATTTTATTATTGTTTAGCAAATTGGAAGGTGGCTGTTGTTAAATTTGGGCACTTATTTAGTTGACATTTTAGTGATATGCAGTCATTTTTTATTAATAAATGATTGTTTCCATAATAAATAATTATGGAATTTGTAAAGACATGATCACAATGAACATAAAAAGAACATTTTTTAAATTTAGTTTTGATAAAAATTTATGCAAGATATATGGGATTCAAAAGTCCCTCAATTATATGTTGACCCATGTAATTTTTGCTTCTCTCAGGTTGACATAGGTTACGTGTTTGATTTCATAGTTTTTGACATTTCATGGAACTATATCAAAAAAATTCAATGTATAATAACGAGGCCGACACATCGAAATAAACAGTTCTCAGTTATGTCGGTGTATTTTCAACAGCAGTGAAAGCAACAGAGCTTTCAAGGAAGTAGTTCAGATCCAGAGAGGCCGGGGTGGGGTGGAAGCTGAGGCTTTTACTGTGAAGGGCGGCTGTCGGAAATGGTCATGCTGCTGCGGCAGAAGAAGCTCCGAGAAAATAAGAGCCGCTGATTGGAAAAGTTTGAGCAGCACAATTAAGCCAGTCAACCTGAAGAAGACTCTGGGGCTGTTTGCAAGGCTGGCTGTGCACAAGATGGCTCCGACTAACGTCTTAAATCAGTTCTCTTCAGAAGCTGGTAAGTACACGCACCTTAGTCAGCGTTAACGGTTAGCTTTTAGCTAAACTCTGCATCCAGTTGTCCACTTCAAACAGCACGTGTGTGTCTGTGTGAGACAATATTAGCTAACCAGTCATATCGTACCTAACCGAGTTTGACAGGGCTTTTTTTTTTGCATAATTCGTAATAAAAGTACACATATTTCTGCGAATGTATAACGGGTCAGAGCCGGTAATAATGGAAGATAAACATGTCAGAAGTAGGAACTATTAAAACTGAGTCCACATCAGCAAGCAGCTAGAGTCTCAGATTAGCATGTGTACACTGTTTATAGCAGGAATGGCTAGTTCATTGTGTTTTCTGTTTGTTGGGAAGGGGTCAGTTAAATTTTAACTCACTCTTCCGTGTCTTCCTTCTTCTTAAAATGATCACAGACAAGCACACGGTTGGTAACTTGTGTGCCACTAAAGTTCCGAGAAGTTCATTCATAATGTTAGGAAAGAGGGCTATCAAGGTTTCAATAATGCTCACTGTCTATGTGAGTGTACTTTAAAAGGTGTTACATGTTTAAACTTGGATCAGAATGTGAAGTCAGCTAGTGCATATCTATATAAAGATGATTCAAAACACAATAATCATCTGCAGATGAGAACAGATTATAATATTTTAAAAATGCAAAAAATGTGAAGATTGATCTGTTTCTTGTAAACTTTGTCCACAAAATGAGTGCATTTTCAGAACAACAACAGCTGTGATTGTCTTATGTACTTGGCCAGTGATATATTGGCCATCCATATATTATGCATCCCTAAAATCTGTACATCAGCAGCTGTTGATGAATCCTTTGTAGCTGTGAGACAGAAGCAGCTGATGTTTGCAGTAAATCCTGACCAATCAGGAAACATCAGGTGATGTTGTAGACTGAGCTTATCACAAATAGTAGTTAGGCTTCTGTCCTTATCACATGTAAGGGCCTTAGTGACATTTCGATGCCTACTATAGTTATCTAGGTGTAGCAAAGCTGGAAATGACTATTTAACATAGTGATGCTGTGATTCTGATGACACTGACAATAATGCAAACATTGTGGATGTTGTTCAGCACCTCATATTAAGAGCAGAAGACGCAGAGCTCATCCCATCCTCACCCTGACAGATCATAGTCACTGCTGAGAGCAGGAGTGTCAAACTCATCTTAGTTCACTGGCCACATTCAGCCCAATTTGATCTCAAGTGACCAGTAAAATCACAGCATAATAAGCTATAAATAACAGCTATAAATAACAGCAACTCCAAATTTTTCCTTTGTTTTAGTGCAACAAAGTAAATTCTGAAAATGTTCACATTTAAAGAATTATCTTTTTACAAAACATTATGAACAACCTGAAATTTCTGAAGAAAAATAAGTTCAATTTCAACAACATTATGTCTCAGTTTATCATTTACACATTACAACTTCCTGATCACAGTGTGTCTAAAAAGACACAAAACATTTAGTCACATCTATCTGGAACTGAATGATATAATATTATTTTGATATAATATTTTACTTTCAAAATGACAAAAGTCATGAAAAAAAGACAAAAAAACAGCAAAAACAAGACAAAATAGTTAAAAAACGAGACGAAAGATAACAAAAACAAGACACAAAGGACACGAAACAAAACAAAAAAGTCAAAAAATTAGACAAAAAAGTTACAAAGTGACAAAAAATGGACAAACGACAAAAATGAGACAAAAAAATTACACAGATGATACAAACGAGACCAAAAATGACAAAAGCGAAAAACAAAACAACAAAAAAGTAGACTAACAAAACAAGCGAGACAAAAAAACACAAAACGACACAAATGATCCACAAAACAGCGAATAAAGTAAAACACAAGCGAGACGAAAAGGAAACACAAAAATGAGACACAAAAGAACAATGAGCAATCTAGTATTTTACTTTATGATCAAAACAACTTGTCATGGTTTAGAAATTATTTTAAATTTATAATTTTATAAATAATAATTTTTACACTTTACAAGCTGTTCTGTTGGCTGGATTGGATCCTCTGACGGGCCGGTTTTGGGCCGTGGGCCGCATGTTTGACACCCCTGGCTTAGACGATCTAATGGTGCAAAGTTGCTGGTGAAGCACATGATCTGGTCTAATGTCACAACAGCAGAACTGTTCCTCATCTGAGCAGGATTGCAGGTTTTCCACAGAACAGACTTTGTGAAACACAAACTACAGAATGTGAACAAGCCTGTGTTCTTTTGTTTGTGTAAACAGACAAATAAATTCACAGATTAACTGAAACACTGGACTGATATAAAGGATTTAACACAAAAACTGGTAATATTGGGCAATGAAATCCAATGAAAATCAAGGGAAACGACTTTTTAACAGTTGACATCAGAAACAACAATATTCCAAATAAAAACCCCAGCTGTAATCCAAAAGCAAAAAAACTGAACCAGAGTTAACTGGATGGGAACACTTGGTCAGCGAGCTCCATTTTAGAGATTGCACAGCAGCTTCTAAGACGACAGACTGAGTTATGTGTCATGAATATCTTTTGATTGCATAAGTTATGCTCTTTAAATTGTGTTCATGTTGAGAGCTGCATTATATTGGACAAAATATGGTTAACATTATCCTTTTTGTAGCCAAAATATTTCTGTACAACTGTTTAGGGCGGCACAGTTCTTTCTAAAATCCTAGTTGCAATTAAATTGATCAGTATTTAAGAGACTAAATATTTTAATTGCGCTTTCACATTGATATTAACGTAGCAGTACTTTTAAATCCATGTTGTGGTATATATAATGTACAAATCTGCACATAAAACTAACACATAAAATAATTCAGTGCATCTTCTTGAAGCAAAATGTAAATATAGTCGTACCAAAAATGCCTCATGTGCTGAACATGTGCTTATCAATAGACACTAGATCTACCAGTGTTTCCTGTGCAGCTCACATGCAGACTTTGGTAATAAGATAGTTTGCTGTCACACAGCAGCCTTGAGTCTCGTCACTTAGTTACTGCAGCGCTGCAGATCAGACTGGGGTGTAACCAAAAGTTACTTGGAAAAGAGTGAAATAAAGCATTCTCATGTCAGGTTCACCCAAGTTAAAACCAAGAGACATTATCTCTATGGGCTGTTTTCTATTAGTGGAGCACACATTTTAAACATGGATACTGCAGTCGATCATGTTCATTTAATTGTGAGACCTCACAGTCGCGGCTGTGATTCATATTTCATTGACTGTGCAGAGCTACAACTGACCTTGCATTCCCCTTGCCCAAACAGATAGTTCATTTTGGTTTTACTTTCCTGTTCCTTACTTGTTTTGCCTGGTAAACACAGGGATTCCATGTCAACAAACTCGCCTAACTTGTAGATTTGTTATGTACAATGAGAACTGTGTGAGTTTTACTTTTGGTATCGAACAGCAAAAAAAAAGTGGTAACACTGAGCTTCCAGGTCACTGTGATTTTGATGCTAACGCGATACAGGGGGTCCTCGGTTTATGACATCCTTGACCTACGGCGGTACGTTGAAACTGGTGGAACTAGTTTGCAAGCGAAGTGGACGAATATGTCATCGGTTTTGTTTACATTCGCTGGTTGTACGCCACCTTGGATTGTGCTACATTTGCTGACTTTTTGCCCTTCATTGTGACTCCCAAGTGTGATCAAGTAGTTGTAATAACAGTGCAACATATTCTGTTCTTGTAAAATGATTCATACATACATGAAAGTCGTTGGTATTCTTGACTTTTCTGAAGAACTGATCGATATCATGATGCACGTAACGGCTTTGTTTACATTTTTGCCAGAGTTCTGACTTAAGACGAAAATCGACTTACGTCGGGCCATAGGGATGGAACGCCGACGTAAGCTGAGGACCCCCTGCATATGGTTTAGCCCCAGCTGTAACTGTATTTGCAAGTTAACCCATCCCATTTCCTGTCCAGGAGGCAGCTGTCCTCTGGAGTCAGAGCTTCGAGCAGTGCTGCAGCAAAGGATCATGGTGCTAGATGGTGCAATGGGAACCATGATCCAGCAGCACGAGCTCCAAGAAGAAGATTTCAGGGGAAGCAAGTTTAAAGAGCACCCGCTGCCTCTGAAGGGTAACAACGACATTCTGAGTATCACACAGCCGGACATCATTTACAAAATCCACAAGGTATTTATGTTTCCAGGCATGACTTTCATGGACTGTGATTTGACTCTTTGTGATGTCCAGCTGTGTTTGTGTGTGTTTGTAAGTCTTGCTCTCTGTGTTTTATAAAGGAATACCTGGAGGCTGGCGCTGACATCATCGAGACCAACACGTTCAGCAGCACCTCCATCGCCCAGGCAGACTATGGACTGGAACACATGGTATGATGTACCTGCTTGACCACAGCAGATAACTCACACGTTTATGTGGTTGTCGACACAGAGGTCAAGTACGCAGAGTAGATGCTGTTACCTCATTAATCATTTCTTAGATCCCCTAATTCTGTGACTGTGCTTTTGTCTCCACATTACACTGCACTGTTGTCCCTGCACTCAGGAAACACAGCTCAGACTGTTGTACTAATACCAGGGTGGCTGCTTGAAGTCCTGAAAAGCAGTGATTTCAGTTTTTCATATTAAAAAAATATCTCATTTTAGCTTTTGTCTCGTTAGTAATCCAAAACTCTAAAGAAACAAGCAAAAATGTGTTTAGGTTTGTTTGAAATATAACAATATCGGTTTTTCTGCTTCTTATCTGGGGTACATCAATTTAATTCTTTATATCATCAGGAACTTTTACAGCTGGAAATGTGATACAAGACAAGTAATTCTGTTTGTCTTTGTTTTACTTTGAACATTATGCTGGAAATGAGGTATTAAACCACAATTTGGTGAGCAACAAAACCAGTAATAAGCACTATACCTTTATTGTAGGTTTTTTTTTTCAATTACTTGTGTTGCGGAACGTGTAGAAATGATAGAAACTACGCTTTCTGATTAAAATTGCACACATTAATTTAGGGGCACGATCCTCAGCTTGCCTGAGGAAAATCTCAATTTAAGGCAAGTCTCAAAGAGACTTTGACTAAATGAAGTTGATCAGTCTCATTCTGAAAGTCGTAAACTCTGATTTCATTGACCTCCAGTTCCCAAAACAAAGAAATACATGGTAGAACCAATGATAATTATACACAAACGTTTATTAACTAATTCTACAAACAAACAATAAACAACAATGACATGACAACAACAGACAGTGAATAAATGAATGAGTAAATGCGGATAAATAAACTAATGAACTGTGATCGTCACTGGAAGCAGTTGGTAGAAAAGGAGATGAATTTAGAATTACTTTGAAAATTGGAAAACCAATTGTAATTTGTAATTCACCCGTTTAGCAGAAGGAAAGCGATACTTGCGTAGCCTTCGTAGGAGAGAGAGAGGCTGCTGCAGGATGTGGAGCTGAGATGATCTGCTGGATGAGATCTTCAGGAACACAGAGACAAGAAGGAACTTTGGCAGGTTTGCTTTGCAAAATTGTGTCAAAATAAAAACACTAAGAGTCAAAGCTCATACTTATCAAGCAAATATTTGCGCTGTTGTAGTTCTTAAGTCCGGTTGCATTCTTGTAAGAGCTGCATTTTTCTAAGATCCTTTGTTACAAGCCCATTCTTACAAGAACAGTTACAAGCCCAAGTTGAATTTTCTCTAAAAGCCCAAGTTACATTCAAAAAGGTCAAAAACGAGGCCCGAACTTAAACAAAAACTAAACCCAAAAACTAAAAAAAACTTAAAACAACCAAAACTAAGTTGCATTCCAGTTACTTTTCTCTATATAGAAAGCTTTGGAGCCAAATGCAAATCAGCATCTAACCAATCATGGATGTGTTCCTCCCAGTGCGTGGTGTTGAGCCTCACTGTCCAGGAGAGATCAGAGGCCAAATACCTTTAAAACTTACTCTTAGTCCATTTCTTAAATGTACAAATCCAATTGTTCAATATTCATGATGATCACAGATCTGAAATAACACTGAATAAATGATTAAAATGACACCAAACACAACACGTTTATCTCATATGGTTCCTGAGATAATAATAAAATGTGTAAACATAAGAATAAACTTATAAATTGTAGACTTTAGGCATGGTTAAACATAAAAGCATATGCTTTCACTAATAATAAGAAAAAGAAGACATAGGGAGTAAATATTCTCAGAGTAAAAAGTCTTCTGTGTCTTTTATGGCTGTGGTCTGTGACAGAGAGAGGAGGGGTGTTGGTATCATGTGTGTGCATCTTCCACAAAACACTTCAGATTCCATGTGTTTTTTTTCCATACTGCTCCTGATCAACCTGGTATCAGAGGCTGAGTCCACACTGTCATTCTGATGATGGTGCATTTCCTTAATGTTCTGATTAAAACTGTTCAGTTCATTCCTGTGTATAAAGTTCTGTGTGTTAGGTTGGAAGATCAGAAGGTCAGAATGCCAATCCTGCAGAAGTGTGGTTTTCCTCACAGTTAACACTTTATGACCCTTATCAGATTCTAGTGGAGGTAGGAGGCATCCTGTTGTCTCCAAAAGTGCAGTGAGTGGTCCTTTAGTAGGAAACATCCGATCAGCAGATGTTCCATTTGGAGGTGAATTTTGGGTTAGCTGTCTCCTGAAATGGTGTCTTGCCAAATTTACAGCTTTGAGAGAGGATCTTTGGATCTTTGTGTGTTGCTCTGGAATGTTCTGCTCCTTAGTACGCTACACTTGACCCATTTTACCAAAACTGTTTTGCCGACTTTTTATTTGTTGTATTTTTTAAAAGCAATTCTGACAAACAGAAAGTTGAAAATCAATTGTGAGTGTTAAGGAGCTAAGTCAAAGATTACACAAATTATTTTAAAATAAATTTAAGGTAGCCTTGAATTCAGTCTAGGATGCCGAGATTTTTAGTTTAACTAGAACATCTGGAAGTGAAATCAAGGAAATTTTCTTTCCTATCTGTTTCTATAGATTAAAGACAGACAGCACATTCAGTTAAGTCCTAAAGTCTAAGAGCACATTAAAAGTCTATCTTCCTTTCTTGTTAACCTGGAAATAATCAGAAAGTTTGAGAATTTAGAAACATTTAAAAAAACACAAGAAGTTGTGACATGTAAAATGAAGAAATATTTCCATTACACCGTGTCCCAACAGCTCATTCTCCCCTGAAAAACAAAGCTCAAAGACTGAATATGCAATAGAATCAATTTATTCAATAACCAGCATTTCCCCCTTTACTTTGATCACGACTTTCAGTCTTTCAGGTGTGCAATGTACGAGGTTCTTGAGTGTGGATGGTTCTGTCTTCCTCCACTCCTGCATAACCCTAGAGTTGAGCTGTTTAATGGTGGTCGGTGGTGGACCGGTAAAAATGCGACTGTTCAGGATTACCCAGCAGTTCTCAGTTGGTTGGAGTTTAAGGGAGATTGGTGGCCATTCCTCCCTAAAGCCAGGTAGATGGTCAGAACACCATTGCTGAGTCAGAGGTGCACCCATCTTGCATAAATACCAATTCAGAACTTCTGTTAAATATTTTCTGTTCAGGCAAAGGCCCCATTTTCTTCCTCTTGGCCAAAACTGGAAGTAATACCTTTTCTAAAATGTTGTTGGCCTAATATTGTGCATTAGCAGTGGAACCTTGAGGCACACTGTGCAGCTCTGAGAGACATGAAGCAGACATAGCCCCCCCAAACTATAATACAGGCACTGAATTTCACTTGCTCAGAAGATGGTACTTTTTCACAATCATCTGTATAGATATGGTCGTTTTGGCTGTTGGGTCATCAGAAAAAAATCCAGTTCTTCCAGTTGTTTGGAGTCAGAATTATGGACTTCTTTGTGAAAGCCAGTCTCTTCTCCTTTTGTAGTTTGGTGAGTAGCGGGGTACGTTGCCTCTTGTAAGCCTTCAGCCCCAGTGTTTCTGTTAAATAACGAAACACGGAGCTCTTAGAAACAACATCTCCAAGATTTTTCAGCCTCTGACTCACCTGAGTCACCAGCATGACTGGTGTCTTTTGCCGCCAGCCTTTCTCATCAGATGCTTGGCTCTTGCATTTAGGCCAGGTGGACCTCCTGAGTGAGGCACGTCTTTGAAGGATCCTTCTTTGTTGTACATTTGCCATCATTTCTGCACCCAGTGGATACTTTTGCCAAGGGCTTAAGCTACCTGTTGACGAATTGATGGATCGCTTCTATTTTACTGGTGCAGCTTTTCCAGTGTTTATGGCATTAGTTTATCAGCTCAGGAAACACACAGACCAATTAGGTAAGAGTTCAGCCATCCCATGTGATGTTGAATTGGTCTCTGCATTCCAGCCGCTAAACATCGCAGCTGAGTTCACAAAACAGGTGAGGGACAGACGAGAGGAGGATAGACAAAAAGATAAACAAGAAAAGCACTCAGAGAGTGCAGTGCTCCACCAAGACTGTTCATTCTTCGATTTGTGTATTCAGAAATCACGGCAACATAGAATCTAATCATTTAATATAGAACGACCCACAGACTAACTAAATAACTACAAAATTGCCTTGCATGAGCACAGGTATGTGTTGTGCTCGCGTACATTATGTAGTACAGATACCAAATTGCGTGACCGAAATATGTAACGGGTCGAGTGAATTGATGCAGGTAACTGAAACGGCGTTCACCTGTTGTCATGGTTACGGCGATGCTGTGCCAGCCACTATATCTTGCAATGGGAAATCCTTAACAAATCCGTGGATCCAAACTATAAGCTGCATCACTGCCAAAATCTAATGAGGTGGTCCTTGTGTCATTTCTGACCTTCCCTGAAAATTTCATCCAAATCTGTTCGTTTTTGAGTAATGTTACAGACGGACAGATAGATTCACAGATAAATGTACGCCGATCGTCACATAACTCTGCCGTGTTCCTTGGCGGAGTAATAAACAAATCGACACAGAGGAAAGTCATCTTGCACGTGTTGACTATGTCTGGCTCAACATACAGCTGTAAGCCAGCTTCTCAACTATGAATATAATCCAAACTAAATATGGTTCCAGACTCACCAATGAGCTCCAAATGTGTTTGAGAATGACCCTGACATCATTCAGACCACGATTCAGAATCAGTTCTCCCATTAAGCAGCAGGTATAAAAGGGGAGTGACATAAGAGAAAAAAATGTAAAAGTGTTCAGTTGTTTACATTTTTTTGAGATTTAGGTATTGGTAAAGATGTATGTAAGTTGGTTCAGCTTGCTCAGTCATTATTTTTCACTTTATTTTCAGATGTACAGTTATATCAGAAGTTATTTATTAATAAATGTTGTCAAAATGTTTTTGAACCGTCCTGAATTTATTTGATTTGACGGTCAGTTATTGATTACATGCAGACACTAATAAAACTACCAGTTTTCATCAGCATATATCACACTAATTCAAGTTAGACATTATGATGTTCCAGACCTTTGCTTTAATACATTTTCTCTGACTGGACCACTTGGAATTTTAGTTGACCACTCCTGCGCTAAACAGCATGTTGGCCCTCTTTTTGAATACAAAAAAACCTCCAAAGATGGAAAAGTCCACCAACTTACAGTAATAGGCACACTCTACAGAAAGGAGTTTTCTTTTCACCAAAGCACAGGTGTTTAATAAACATGTTAAGTGCATATATATTCTCTTCTTTCTTGAATCTGTTCACACAAAATGAAACACGATTAATATAGATTAAAAATTAATGCTAGTTCATTGTGATTAATCGAAATTAATCCACCGCAACCCTGTGATTACAAATTTTAGTCATTTGACAGCACTATTCCGAAGTTTGGTTGTGAGTATAATGCATTTTGGTCAAGCAATAAATTTATCTACTGGGACCTGACAGATTGACAGACAAACAAACAGTACCTGATTGACCAGGTGGAACCCTTTCTGGTGACAAACAATCAAACATGTTGTCCAGTGGGAAGAACCAACTTTTCGGACACGGTGTACATCTCATTCATCAATCAAACTGAAGCAGGTTCCTGACATGAACCATTTAACTGCTGTGTACAAAGATCAGGGTTCTCTGACAACTCTTTTGTGTCTTTTACTGTAGCAGCCTTCAGATGACACAAGTAAATTGATTGACTAATCAGAGGCTTTTTCCAATTAAATTTGTTGACCTTATGATAGTGCTCACTGTGTCAGAAGATCAATACATCAAGATTTGTTCACTGAGAGATAGAAAATCAACATAATCACAGATGAAGAACACGAGACTCCAGTCAGCAGAATTCCTGTCAAAAGAAAGCTGTCGAGTAGTGTCTCAGAGGACAAGCGACATCTCTAAACCCGGAGTTTAAATAAGGCAAGACACTAAGAAGTAGCCACATTTCACAGTGGATGATGCAAAAAGATCCTGTTTATTGATGAATTCAGTTAGACATCAGTGAAAGTAACAGAGGGGTGTATGTAAGGAGACCAACAGGAGGGTGACTGCAGTGGATCAAACCCACAGTGAAATATACTGTGGGGAATATTCAATTCTGAGGGGGTTGCCTTTGTGAAATTGGTGTAGACCTTGTGAAGCTGGAGTGCAACTGCGGCATATCGATTCCATCCGGACCAAGAAGATGTAGCACTCCATTCTTCAAGGACCGGCTTTATATCTTTGTTGAGAAGGATTCCTACTCCAGCAAGATAAGGAGCCCCGACACACCTCAGTCCTTAGACTTTAAAATCAAAGAAGACCAAGGAGGTCTGACTGTCATGGACCTCAACCACACTGTGCACTGAGAAAGCCAAACATTCCTGACATGACCAGAGCCTGTTTGAAACACTGTCAATTCGTGTTAGGATAACATGGCTTATGGGGTCTGAAAATACTGGTGGAGTCTATGGAACTTGAGTGTTGCCGTCATTAATGGAAAAGAGAGCAAACTAAGATCTTTTTCGTTGAATTGTCAAACTGACACTATGATTTCTAGCAAGAGATTTTGGATTAAATTCCAAATAAATGCAAAATCTTCAAGTGTCTTCACTAGTGGCCTAATGAAGATCCTAGATATGCGACGCTAACTCCGTAGTACAGAGCACAGTGATGAGTAGATATGATGGGTATAGGTTGGTTACAAGTGTCCATAGTCCACCATATGAAGACATTGGGCTGCAAACAAGTCACCTAAATAAATAACAGGTAATAAAGTGGCAGTGAGCAGCCATTTTCTATCTTCCAAAGGCAAACCAAGACTTGTGCCTAAACCAAAACCCTAACTGCACTCAAATGAATTGACTGACCGATTCATTCTTATGATCGCTATTAATAAATAGGTCAAATAGAAATAGGAGTGGGGACGTCAGTGTCACGTGACACCAGGACGCTCTTTGTTTACTGCGAGATTGATTAATTGAGATTGAACAGTTGGTCTCCTACAGTTCTGTCTGCTGTTCTTCTCTATTTTGTTAATCTATCACTTTTATTACCCACTAAGGTCCATTTCTTAAAACAATATTTGTTATTGTTTTACAGACACTAATTTGGATTAATCTTTAGCCACTGAAAAATAGCAATATCCTGATTTGTGGCGATGGTTGTACCTTTTGTTCAGTATCTTTGGGTTGTGTTTCTGATAAAGAGATGTGGAGCAGACTGTTAAACATAATCTTACTTCAGAAAATGTTAGTCACAGCAAATCTCTCAGTGAGAGCCATAGCCTAGCACTGTCAGTGTAGTAGGTTCCAGCTACACCTCACCGACTCATGAATTGTTGGGGCTTTTTTTTGGCTTCATTTGACAGGTTAAGTTAAGAGGCAGACAGGAAAGTAGGTGAGAAGAATAGGGGGAAGACCTGAAGCAAAGGGCCATGAGCTGTGTCGGGGACTATAGCCCTTGTTTGTGGGTCGCCCGCTCACCCAGTTGAGCTATCTGGGCACTCCTATTGGGGCATTTTCAGTGTGACCGGGAAACTGATCAAAGCTGTAAGACTGTGATGATTGTTACAACTATAGCAGTGAAACCTCACCTTCCAATCACAACTCTACTTCTTCACCTGAGCTGCTCCGCTCTGCAAATGCGCCTGTTCGGTAGCTTTTATTGTTGATTGGCTGTTTCTCTTGATGTGTAACCTGTCAGACAGCACAATGGGCAGAGTTACTGTTAAGAGGCGGCAGCATCAGAGCCAAAGTAACAGTGTCAATAATTCCTAATGAAAGTAACAACACCCATAATCCATAATTTCCTCACATATTTAGCATGTTTGATATTTGTAGTCTTAACAGATTGCCTTCCTAGTATTACTGTATATGTTTGCATGTTTTTCTGTTTTCTGTCTGTTTGTATTTCCTGTTTAATATAACTAATAGGTAGCTTTGTTTGTCATCAGCTCATTGTTCTTGTTCTAACATGTAGACCCTTGTCCTTGTGTGTTTTTTGTACAGGCTTATTGCCTCAACAAGGCATCAGCAGAGCTGGCAAGGAAAGCAGCTGACGATGTCGCCAAACGAACCGGTTAGCTGAGCTGTTAGCACTCCAGTCACATATTGCTTATCTGGTAGATAAATGCGCAATTCCTGTGTTTCTGGGTTCTAACTATGTGTGTGTGCTGTCAGGGTGTAAACGCTATGTGGCCGGGGCAGTGGGTCCCACCAATAAAACCCTGTCTGTGTCACCGTCTGTGGAGAAACCGGACTTCAGGAACATCAGTAAGATGACTTGCATGTTTTCTCAGTTGACTCTGTGTTTTGATAGGCTGTAAACACTGCAGATGGTTATTGTTTGAGCTCCCCAAGTAAACCCCTGGAGTTTGGAATATTTACTCTGGAAAGGAGAGATGAGTGACAGATGCAAGCAGTAGCATTTATTCACCAACTGACCATCTGTGGTTGATGGTGTTACAGTTGTTTAGAAATGCTTAACTGAGTGTGGTTAGAGTAGCCAAGGTTTGCAGGGTGCAACCTTTAAAGAACATGAATATAAATGCGGTTAGATGTCAGAGCTGACTGTCCAAATCCTAGCAGAAACTTATAGAAACATAGATGTTAAAGTCTAACTTTTAAGATACCATTGATATTGATACAGGTTGCAAATTTTGCTGTGATTCTGGGTTGAGTGGTTCTGAGCCCTTTAGCTGACAGTTAAGGAACTTGCTATAGTTCATCACACGAAACATATCAGTTGTTATTTTGGTTGGTATTTGACACATAGCATTTCCTTCTATCTTGCCCAAATGTCTACTTGGACTCAAGGGTTAAATGATTAGAATTTGATGGTTATTGATCAAGGTCACTATGACTTCTTAAATCACATTTTTGGTCCTAAAAAGAGGTTTCATTCACTAATTATAACAACATTTTGATCAAAATGGGAGAACAGTCTTTATCCTAGAAATCGGAATATAGGCGAAATTTGATATTCTCTAGGAAACACTTCTTTAAATGTTTGCAAGTGAGAAGTTTAATTGCTGCAGTGCACCATGAGAATCTAACTGTACCCCTGCTATCTATTCTACCAAACGCAGTTTGTTAACTGTCTGTAAAGCAAAGGACAAATGTCCTTTTTCTACATTGTGTGGGTTTGTAGCTCGTCTGAGTCTACCGTGGGCAAACTGAATGCCTGGAGGGCTGAAGGCAAAGATACTGCTGATACTGTTATGTTAGGCTCTGTATATGAGTACTAGTATATAAAGTAGGCAAGTTTGTGCTTTCAGCATAATACTTGTATTTTGTTTCTGTTACTTATGTAGTACCTGTTGCTTCTGTTTTGTAATGATTTTGAATTAGGTCAAATCTATGTAGACAGGCTTTCATGATTCTTCTTCTTCTTCTCCTCCTCCTTCTTCTTCTTCTATATATATCTTACATATAGTATTACAGTTACTGAAATGTGTGTGTCTTTCTCTGCAGCATTTGATGAGCTGGTAGAAGCCTATGTAGAGCAGGTCCGAGGTTTATTGGATGGAGGAGCAGACATCCTTCTGGTGGAGACTATCTTTGACACTGCCAACGCCAAGGTAGCCCTCGCATTATTTAAATATTGATAAATAATTATCAAGTATGTTCAAAGTTCATTAGGATTGTTAAATGATGTGAGGTAACATTTGTTAGTTTCGTGGTCTATGGGAGCACTGTTCAGTAACACACATTTTTTATTTTAGTGTAATAAAAATATGTATATAATATCATGTCTTTATGCTCTCTTTCATGTTCATGTTTGATGTTACTCCCTCTTTCTTTTCACAGGCTGCCTTGTTTGCCATCGACCTACTATTTGAAAAGAGCTATGAAAGAAGGCCCATATTTGTAAGTGTCTAATCTGGTATTCATTACCGCTGCTACAGTTTCTATTAATACTTTGTGTATTTAAGTGTATAATAGCATACAAACTTAATGTAAAAGGCCTACATGTAAGTGATTTTTTTTTTTAAAGTTATAAATATATGGAAGAATAGTTGCCTGCCCTGATGGGTGCCCACAGCGCTACGCTTTCGTAGTTTTTTTTTTTATTGTATAAATCTATATTAAACCACATTTATTTTTAACTTATTGACATTTGATTGAGCAAACATCAATAACACTTTATTTTAAAGGCCTGTGTTTTGAATTTCCTGGAAACCTTCCTCATAATTTCTTCAAAGTTAGCTTGTATTAAGCTGTAATATTTCCTAGAAAACTTTATGCTACTAGTTTTAATTGAAATGGCCTCAAGTGTTGCTCTTGTCGATATGTATGTACATCGGCATTATATTTAAGGTTTTGTTACAGAAACAAAGAAACGAAACAAAGAAATAAGATGGTAGAGTAGTTAAAAATAATCTGGTCTTAGCATTTTTTTACGTAGAAAGACTAGAGTGGTGGTGGCAGTGGTGGTGCAACGTTGAAGTTTCTATACTACTGATCAGAAGGTCAGAGGTTCAAACCCCAATGCTGCCCTTGAGCAAGGCCCTTAAACCTCCAGGGGCGCTGTACCATGGCTGACCCTGAGCTCTGATCCCAGTTGGAATATGCGAAAACAACATTTCACAGTGCTGTAAAAATGTATTTGTGACAATAAATGGCTTCTTCTTCTTTTTAAAACATTCATAATAAGTTTAAACAGAAAATAAGCCGCGTTGAGTCATTTTATTTTACAGGTCTGGAAGTAGCAGGTAGTTAATACAGGGCGCCAAGGCTCCCTTTTACTTATGAGAAAGACTACTTCACAGTCCCTCCAGGATTTCGTGGGCTTTTTTCGAGATTGTTGCAGCAGAAAATGCCTGAATTCGTGGCAGCTTTTCTAAAAAATTGCGATGTAAGTTGCGATGTTTTAAGCTTATTTGTTGCGATGAAATTGTGGGATACAGTGACAGTTGCTGAAAAGTTGCATTTTTTTCAGCTTTTAGAACGTGTTTCAACATTGTAATTGACAATATTATTCTGAAATTAATTCTTTAATGCTCCAACCCATTTACACAAAAACTGCCATACCATGGTGGGAAATTAGCAGCAGCCAGATACTGGTTTAACATGAAGTGATTGGTAGATTTAAAGCACAAAATGATCATTTACTATTGAATGAATCACATTTGGACATATCTGCCAGTGGCTTAAAAAGTTAATTTCACTTCCTGGCACACACGTGTTCACTCACACAAGCTCACGGCTTGTCACATCAGTTAACAACAAAAGCACTCAGAGCGCAGTACTCCACCAAGACTGTTCATTACCTGACCTTGCGCTGAACACAGGCATGTGTTATGCATGTGTATGTTTTGTACAGATACCGAATCATGACATAAATATGCAGCGGGCGGCGGGAATTGATGGGACTCAGAAACACCCCCACAATTAAATCAATTGTTCCTTGTATCATTTCATTTCCGATACGTCCACAGTAGTGGATTTGTAGTAGGATCGCAACCATGTGATCATCAGCAGGCCACTGAGGTAGCGTTCACTTGTTGCCATGGTTACTGTACCGCTATCTCAATGGGAAATCCTTAACAAATCCATGGATCCAGACTTTAAGCCGCATCTCTGCCAAAATCTAATCACTTGGTCGTCGTGTCATTTCTGACCTTTCCTGGAAATTTCATCCAAATCCCTTAGTCTGTTTTTGAGTAACGTTGCTAACAGAGGAATGATTCACGTACGCTGATTGTCACATAACTCTGCCGTGTTCCGTGGCGGAATAATTAATCTAGCTTCCCTTCATTCTTTCAGTGCTCCACCAGATCTGGATGCAGCAGTTTCCTTCCCGGTGATTTTTCTGGTCTGTGGTCTGCTTGTTTCAGCCGTTCTCCTAATATGTTTCGTGGTAGAAAAGTGTTTATCAATCGATGATTTTTTATTTTTATTTTTTTTTGTATTCCACCACAATATTGCATGGGTGTAAAACTTCCACTTTGGTTACCAACAACAGGGAATTAATTGTTTTGCACAGTCTTCAGCAATAATTTTTGTTGGTCAGTGAGAGACATTAGAATCGGACATGTCTGCATCTTCAAACCAAAAACTAGGAAGTGAATTCGGTGATGCGCGTGCTTTATGTTTGCGCTGGGGACTGCTATGATTGGTGGAACTCACGGGAGGCAAAATTGTGGAAAAGTTGCGGTGACTGGACAAAATTGCAAGGTCGCGCAGAATTCGCGGAGATTGGTTGAATTCGTGTGAATTCGCGCGATCGCAACATTGTGAATTCCTGGAGGGACTGACTTCAGGATGTTAAATATACATTAATTCTGTATTGTAAAAATGACATATTTGTAGAAGCTTCTTAAAAGTACAGGACCGGTACATTAGGGCATTTAGGGCATTTAGGTTCTGTGATGTTCAGCTGAGGTTAATTTCCATGTCTGTGTTGCTGTCTCGCTGCTCTCATCACAAAGATCTCAGGGACGATTGTTGACCGGAGTGGCCGAACTCTGTCCGGTCAGACAGGAGAGGCCTTCGTAGTGAGTGTGTCCCATGCTAAACCACTATGGTGAGTTTCTGTACATCACACCAAACACTAGGAAGAGAATAAATAAGCAGTGGTCTAATGCAGGTTTCCTTATAGTGATGCTGCTTTTTATCCCTTTCTGTGTTGCAGTATTGGTCTGAACTGTGCGTTGGGGGCAACAGAAATGAGGCCGTTCATTGAGGCCATAGGAAAAAGCACCACATCCTTCATTATCTGTTATCCCAATGCAGGTAACCTACACTCAGTCTGAACAGTGACATAAAGCCCAAACCTAAAAGATACACTCTGAAAGTATACACCACAAATGTACATTTAACATTTGCTTACCTTTACAGACAGAAATGTATACTAGGGCCAGAATATAAGAAGCAGCTTGCAATATGATCTTGTTCATGTAAAGGATTTTTGCAGGTTACAGTGGTCTCAGCAGCACACAGTGACCTGTGGCCTAATTCCTGTTGCATCATCTGTCAGACAGTCCAGGTTCATGGAATTATCTCATCGTCTGTGTGTTATCTATTTCTGTTAGGTCTTCCAAACACATTCGGAGGGTATGATGAAACTCCACAAGTAACAGCCTCCAATTTAAAGGTTTTATTCTATTTTATACTGTTTTATTGATTTTTTTGGACTGATGTCTCAATGTTAAGATACGGTGCCGAGAACACTAAATGTTTCAGATCATCAAACTAATTTTAATGTAAGGCAAATATAATCCAAATACGTTTTCATGTCACTGTATATGGGTCAATATATCATTGGGGGCTATTGAAGTCCATGGGATATATCTTGCATATATTTTTATTAAAAGTAAAAAAAAAATAATGTTTTTTATGTTTATTATGATCATATCTTTATAAATTCCAGAATTATTTATTATGGAAACAATCACTTATTAGTAAAAAATGACTGGATATCACTAAAATGTCAACTAAATAACTCCAAATTTAATAACAACCACCTTCTAATTAGCTAAACAATAATAAAATTAGCTTATTCAAAAATTGTTTCGATTGTGTTCTTTTTATAAAGTTGAGATAATCATGACAGATATTTCTTTTTTTGGCAATATATCAAATTTTATATGGAAAATAACAAATTGTATCTGTGTCCAAGAAATCACTTTCAACTAAGTTAGTCATTACAAAAACAACTCTCAAGGAAGTGTGTTAATTCCAGATCACATGACCTGCTCCACATGATGTCATTTCCTCCTGAAGAAAAGACTGGCCAGACTCCAAGGCTTTCTGAGTTATTTAATATAAAGTAGTGTGTGAGTCAAGTGTGGATTTATCACATGTCAACAGGTTTGACAAAATCTGTAAAATGCCATGTGGTGTTTGGTTATAGGTGGCCATGTTGATTTTAGGCCTGAAAACAGCAAAAATGTCACCTATGATACCTGTCAACTATGATACAAAAAGTCCCGCAGTTATATATTGACCGTTACGTGTAATGGTGGTTATGTTCATGATTTTGATCACATGACCCTTAGCCTTCTGCATAATCCTGTTCACACAGAAGCTCTCTTGTGTGTTCTTTCTTCTTATAATTATCAGACAGACATTAAAACATGGTGTTGTGTTGATTGGCTTCACTTGTCTTGGGGAGTAAATGTAGATAAGAAAGAGAAAGACGTTTGCTTGGCAGTTGAGCTGACCCTATTAGCAGCTAAGGCTGTCTTTTACTTGTATCTGCAGGAGTTTTCTATGAGTGGACTGGTGAATATTGTGGGAGGCTGTTGTGGGACCACTCCAGCACACATCAGGTTGCTATAATGTTTGTGAAAAATAAAAATTTGTCTAAAGTGTCATACAGTTTTGAAAATATTTCCGTCTTCTTCCCTTCAGAGCCATATCTGAAGCAGTACGACACTGCAAGCCACGGGTTCCTGCTGCTGATGTTTACCAAAACTACTTGCTGCTCTCAGGTATTAAAACCTCTGGCTACTGTGTGTGGAGATGTAAATAGATCTGTAAGACTTTCATGTTTGAACTAGTACTATTCTGTTTGGAATTTCCTCCACAACTGCTCTTCCTCAGCAGACAGGAAATATTAGTCAACCTGTAAATATACACAGTTAAAGTGTTGATTAATTTCCATTTGAGGAAGACTGTGTCATGATGCGAGAAGAATCAGAAAAACTAAAGTGAAATTGAAGAAATATTTAAATATTGCAAAAAATTTGAATTAGATTTTCTGTTTTAATTTTAGGAATTTGCATTTTCTTTCCATAATTTTGTCAAAATTTGACTAATTTTACCTACATTTGAATGGAAAATTAGTTAATTTTAAGTTACTGTCAAGAAGAGTCAACATGTAAAAGCCTTACAGCAACCTCAACTTCTTCTTCCAGGTAGGCTTTTAAATATTAAACTAGAATTTTAAAATGATCATTTCCGTGACAATTTTACACTGATTGGAAAAAATGCAGAGAAGGATTTGTAGAAGTTTTTTTCCCCTTTAATAACTTGCCGTATTATTTAAATACTGTTTTTCATTAGTAAATTTATGATGCGCTCCTTCAATGCCAATGTCAGTGAGATAAAATGTCCTACTTCTTTTTAGGTTTGGAGCCATTCAGGATCGGTCCATACACCAACTTTGTAAACATTGGTGAGCGCTGCAATGTGGCCGGATCACGCAAGTTTGCCAAGCTGATCATGGCTGGAAACTATGAGGTGCTGATTATTACTGATAGCGATCAATATTGTATAATATCAACAATATTACTGTGGTTCATATTATTCACTTTAAGGACTTACATATCATGAGTGAAGATATTTGTTTTCATATCTGTGTTTATTTGGTATATGCTTCTGTGTTTGTTTTCCAGGAGGCTCTGAGCATTGCTAAGGCCCAGGTGGAGATGGGAGCCCAGGTCCTGGATATAAACATGGATGAGGGGATGCTGGAGGGCCCAACAGCCATGGCCCGATTTTGTAATTTCATCGCCTCTGAGCCAGATGTCGCACGGGTAGGACATTCAAATACAGCGTCAATGAATTTCTCTGCAAGATCTTTTAGACCAAAAACTCATTTTCGTGTAGGGGCCACATTCAGCCCAGTTTGATCTCAAGTGACCAGTAAAATCAGAGCATAATCACATATAAATAACAACAACTCCAAATTTTTCTTTTGTTTCAGTGCAAAAAGTACATTCTGAAAATGTTCACATTTAAGGAATATTTTTTTTTTTACAAAACATTATGAACAAATTAAAAAATAATTTCAGGTTCAACAACATTATGTCTCAGTTTATCATTTACACATTACAACTTATGAATCACAGAGTGTCTCTGCTTATTCCCAACGACTAACTGCCCATCAATAAAACAAAAAAAAAAAAGTGTGGCAGATGCATTTTAACAACTTTTGATCACCCATGACTGGTGTCCATCCTGGCCAAATTTCAGCTCTTTCGAGGTTGCGCTGTTCGAGTTTATAGCTTTTGAAAATGTCCAAATATGACAAAATATGGGTCAGAATTCAAAATGGCCGCATTCCGCTGGTCGCCATGGCCACGCCCTCAGACTTTGGTGAAGCGTTTTGATAACTTTTGATCACCCATGACTGGTGTCCATCCTGGCCAAATTTCAGCTCTTTCGAGGTTGCGCTGTTCGAGTTTATAGCTTTTGAAAATGTCCAAATATGACAAAATATGGGTCAGAATTCAAAATGGCCGCATTCCGCTGGTCGCCATGGCCACGCCCTCAGACTTTGGTGAAGCGTTTTGATAACTTTTGATCACCCAGGACTGGTGACCATCCTGTCCAAATTTCAGCTCTGTCAGGGTTACGCTGTTTGAGTTTGTAGCTTTTAAAAAATGTCCAAAAATGACACAAAATTGTCCAAAATATGACACGTAATTCCAAATGGCTGACTTCCTGTTGGGTTTTGGGTAATGATGCAGGAGGCTTTTTTGTGCGTCTGGATGAGTTACATATGTGTACCGAATTTCAGAAGTCTAGGTCAAACACTGCCGGGGGCTGAATTTCCATAATATTCTAGGGGGCGCTATTGAGCCATTTTGGCACACAGTTGTGCAATTCCCCTAAAATATCAAATTTTTTGCCGTTCCTGGTGTGTGTGCACATTTTCACTGATGGTTAGAAAACCCTTGTGCAGTTATGTTAGCACATGAATAAAAGTGTGTTTTTCGTGGAAAACAGGAAATTGTCTGGGCGACCCCAAACTTCTGAATAATGTATATAAACATGTATAATGATGGTGTTTTTCAGCCATATCATCTCGTATCATATCATTCAATCTCCAATAACAATAATAATATAGTAATAATAAGGGTAAAAAATAAAAAGATTGTATTCAACTTTAAAAAAGTAACTTTGTGCAAAAAATTTAATGTATAATGCATCTTAAAAGAGCATTTCCTATTTCAGTGATAGAAATTTTGCTCAAATATTGACCAAACTGTGAAACATGAACACTGTTTAAGGAGGTTATCCCTCACGTTGTGATTCTTCCTCATCTGACCCACAGAAAACCTACCCAGGAATTAGCACCTAACAGTTGTTCTAAACCTGCACCATTCAAAGCCTGTGGATGAACTTATTATGCCCAATGCAAGAACACAAAAATACAGAAAGGCACATTCAACAACATTCAATTTAAAACAGTTCTTGTTTTTTTGTTTGAAGCCAAAGCAGCGGATGTGAGGTGGAGGTCATGGGACAAGTTGATACACGGCAGCTCATTTAGTTTCATAATTCTCTCAACCACTCATCAAGTACAAATCTTGGTCATCAGCAGGTTTTGAAAAGTCCTAATATGTGGTGTCTTTTTGTTATTTATTATGTCTTTGTGGCCACTTTGCATCTCTTTGTGTGTTTTGTGTCATCTCTTTAGGATAGTTTTGTTGTTTTTTTTTTGTTTTTTTTTGTTTTTTTTAAGATGAAAAAAAAGTTATGTAGATGCTGGACTCCTAACTAAACT
This sequence comes from Amphiprion ocellaris, assembly GCF_022539595.1. Lineage (NCBI taxonomy): Eukaryota > Metazoa > Chordata > Actinopteri > Pomacentridae > Amphiprion > Amphiprion ocellaris. Next base: position 10,807,130 of record NC_072783.1, on the reverse strand, counting down.
AAGATGGTAAAACAACGAGCACTTCACAGATCTGTGTACAATTTCATTGATGCCCACGACCTTCAAAATCATTTATTCTCAGTTCAGCCTTGGAGCTTTGACATCAGTTACCACCACCCTCTGCATATATGCTTTTTCTCTAATGTTTTCTCCTGTAATTCCTTCTTTAACATATGACATACCATAATAACCAATCTAGAAATTGACGTGCTCAGTCACTATTCAGACCGTTTCCTTCGGTTGTGCCTTCCACTGTACAGGTTCCTCTCTGCATCGACTCCTCTAATTTCTCAGTGATTGAGGCTGGGCTGAAGTGCTGCCAGGGGAAGTGTATAGTGAACAGCATCAGTCTGAAGGAGGGAGAGCCGGAGTTCCTGCTCAGAGCCGCCACCGTGAAGCGCTACGGTGCTGCTGTGGTGGTCATGGCCTTCGATGAGGAGGGACAGGTGAGAGGAGCAACATCCACGCTCACATTCCCACACATGAACACCTCCAGCATGCATGCTCAGTGGTGCTGTTCTCTCCAGGCCACTGATACAGACCGTAAGGTGGAGATCTGCACTCGAGCCTACAACCTGCTGGTCAGCAAGGTGGGGTTTGACCCCAATGACATCATCTTTGACCCCAACATCCTGACTATCGGTACAGGCATGGAGGAGCACAACGACTACGCTGTACACTTCATCAGAGCCACCAAGCTGATCAAGGTAACAGTAACTCCTGCTCAGAACAAAGATTCAACCGATCCCTGCAATATCTAGAAATATCTTCACACAAAATCTTAGCAGTCACTTTTAAAGAAAACTGGACCTAGCAGGCAAAGTACAGTGGTCCCTCGTCTATCGCGGGGGTTACGTTCCAGACCTCCTCGCGACAGACAAAAATCCACGAAGTAGCAACCATATTTATTTTATTATTTATTTATGTGCTAAGGCTTTATAAACCCTCCCACTACACCACACAACAGTGCAGAGCAACACTATTAGCAGCAATCAGACGTCTATGTGAAATGGACAAGGCCAGATGCTGAACGCTGCTACACACAGGAGACAGAGGGGACTGATGCTACGATCGCTGAGCCAATCAGAGCCCAGCGCTGTACTAAACATTTTATTTCAATTAAATATCCTTTTAAGATGTTTTAGTTATTATTTTTTATATTTTTAAATATTGTTTTACATTTTTTTAGGCTAGAAAATTCTTATTTTACTGCAAAAATAATTAAAGCAATATAGCGATCACAGAGCCAATCGCTATGACTGAACTGTTGTGCTGCAATGCACCATGGGAGTTCAGGGTTTTGGGGGTTTAAATGTCATTATTGTGGTTCATGTTAGTGTTACAATGTTATTAATGTTTGTGTTTTATTGTGTTTTTGTGGTTTAGTCAGCCGAGTTAGTTTGGTTAAGTGTCATGTTGTCAGGACTGTGAGTGTGAAGTGTGTTTGATCACTTCCTGCCACACTTCCAGTAGTGCTGATATCTGTGTGTGTCACAATAAAAGCATCTGCAAGCTACTGAGTGCATAAAAGACAGATATCGTTTCTCCAGCGTTGTTCTTCAACGCAGCTCACCACAATAATAAATATATAAAAATACCCATATATATCGCCAAATCCCGTGATGTAGCGAAAAATCCGTGATACCAAATGCAACTTAAAAATCTGCGATAGAGTGAGACCTTGAGGGACCACTGTAATGTTAAAAAATCTCTTTTCCTAGAATTTGTCTCTTTTTCTTAGGCTCCTCTTTCAGCAATCACATTTCTGACATGAAGTAATTCCTGAGAGGTAGATTTCAGGTTATTCAGACCTTTTGGCTACTAAATCAACAAACTACTGGAATCCACATGTAACAGTAACATCTATTATCTCATTTGCATTTGGTTGTGTTCACCTAACAAACAAAAAACTGATGCACTTCAACTTTTGATACAAAGACATTTTCTATCCAGAATCTTTTTGAAGGTTATTTAATTGCACCTCATATATTTTTGGCTGAATTTAGGCAGAATTGAACAGAATCTAGATTGCGGTTTGACTGGAACGTGTGTTTTGTGTGTGTCTAAAGGAAACTTTACCAAGAGCCAAGGTGAGTGGAGGTCTGTCCAACCTGTCCTTCTCCTTTCGAGGAATGGAAGCCATCAGAGAAGCTATGCATGGAGCATTTCTCTACCACGCTATCAAGGTAAACATGGACGCTCACAGTCCCATCTGCACACTGCCATCAAAATGTCCCCTGTATCCATTGTGTGAATGTGCACGGAGTCCATGAGACCTCTCCTAGGTTGTTCTGATCTGAAGTGTGAAATTCACCTGAGCAACATTTGACCTGTTAATGTTTAATGCTGTGTGTTTGTGTCAGGATGGTATGGATATGGGAATAGTGAATGCTGGAAACCTGCCGGTGTACGACGACATCGATAAGGAGCTGCTGTCACTGTGTGAAAACCTCATCTGGAACAGAGATGCTGATGCTACTGAGAAGCTACTGGCCTATGCACAGGTACACACACACACACACACACACACACACACACACACACACACACACGCTGTTGTTGCTTTGGTTTGATTAACAGATGTTTGACTCTTGTGAACAGAACCATGTGAAAGAGGGGAAGAAGGTTGTTCAGACAGACGAGTGGAGGGAAGGCAGTGTGGAGGAGAGGCTGGAGTATGCTCTTATCAAGGTAAAACAATCTGATGATTGCAGCATTATTATACTACACATGTTACGTGACAATAGGCTTATGGTTGTAGTACAGGGATCAGAGGAACCTAGCTTTACTCTGTAATACTGTCACTCAACTGCTGTTTTTTTTCCTCTGTCCATTTACATATTCAGAACTTAGAGATGCGTCTTTGCATTTTGGAGATAAAACCAGCAAATGCTGAGCATATTTGCTTGAGAACTGACTGAAACAAATATTCTTTTGATAAAATTGTTGCTCAATAGCATTTGGTTGTCTCTTCTCTGGCTACTTTCCTGTAATGATAGTGTTTTGCAGCATCATTTACTAAATTAAGGTGATTGTTACAAGACCATCACAGTTTGTTCCCATGCCCATTAGGCAACTTAGCAACAACTGAGTAGGTTAACTGAGAACAATTCTGGTTTCACAATTTATTAAGACATTAGAAGGACTGCCATGACTACCGGTGCAGAAGGACAGTGGTAGATATACAGTATTCTAGGTGTTTACATCATGAGAATATACAGATAAACTGAAACAAGCACAAGGGACTTTTGTTTAGGAACTGATAAGAAGAATTGTTTATGGAATTTTTTTGGAATCTGACTTTTAGAATTGGTTCTCAGTGCCCAACCCTAGGACTTTGTGTGTGTGGTTGTTACAGGCATTTTATTTACTTTGTTGCATAAAGAGAAACTGTCTTCTCACAGGTCCCAGCTTGTTAGGATTCAACATCCAGATAGGTCTAAGGGTTTTACAGACTGCTACTGTCATCACAATCTTGGTGGTTGGGCTACCTTTAAATCACATAAATGTTATAAATTGTAAAGTAATGGAGAAACAGAATAGAATAATATAGAATAGAAGTTGTATTGTCATTACACAGCGAGGTACAACAAAACTTTGTTTGGCAGTAATCTCTTACAGCAGTTACATATCAATATGTGATGTCAAAAGACAATTGGAAAGAGATTTCAAAAACATTTTAACTTAACATTTAAACATCAGTCTCCTTCATCAGTTGAATGAAATCAGTCTTTCTCTCTTGAAGTACGTTGAGACAAAATGTGTTGATGGTGAGTTTATTCTTAGCACCGCAACCTGCTGACACACGTTAAACTATGCACTGACTTAGTTAAAGCATTATCCAGCACACTAGACTTGTTTTACAGCGTGGAAATAATGACTTTAGAGTGATTTATTTGTTTTATCACAGGCTAGTTTAAACTGATTTTTTGTGTTCCCATGCAGACTGAATTTTCTAAACTAACATGAATGACTCTATGAAGGATTGTTGTTGTCCTCTTTAATGCTCCCTCATGTGTTCTTGCCGTCAGGGAATAGACAAGTATGTGGTGGAGGATGTGGAGGAATGTCGGGCTCAGACTGACCGCTACGTTCGGCCTCTTCATATCATCGAGGGGCCTCTGATGAACGGCATGAAGGTGGTGGGAGATTTGTTTGGAGCTGGAAAGTTGTTCCTGCCTCAGGTAAGTTTGGATTTTTTTCCACTTCTTTCGGTCAGTATGGCTGGACAGTGATGTTGTTTATGTAAAGTTTGATCATAAACAAGCAGACCTGCCACTAGGAGGCTGAACTATGATGCAAGTTTAAAACTAAAACCCAGTCAGAGATAACAGGTATCATGAAGGTGGTCATCAACTTTCTTTGTTAACTCACACTTTCTGCTTCAAACTCTATGCGCGTTCACACAACAGGGAGCGTTTAACACATCATGTGACTCTTCTTCTGCACAAAATGAACCAATCATGTCCCACCTACTTCAGTCAACAGGTTGTTTTAACCTCCTGAGACTCGGCCCATTCATTTATGTCCTCTTTACTGGAAATTTGTTTTTGATCTCTATCTTTTGACTCATTTGAGCTATGCTACTAAATCCTGATATGCTCAGTAGAGGACATCCTGGCCTTTCCAGTGATATCTAATGTGATTGGGTGGGATGAGGGAAACTTTGTTTTCATGCTGAGACAAAATGGAGACACCAATAAAATGCACCTGCCAGGAAAAGAGAAAAGTTAAATCAGTTGTTTTTAAGATATTGTTGTTTTATCGGTGGTAATCGTATTTTCTTGTTTATGAAAATATCAGGATTTATAAATTGAGGTCAGAGTTCAGTTAATCTTTTGTCAGGAAAAATAATCTCCCCTTTATGAATGTCAGCTGCTGTGGACATGAGAACGATTTAATGAGGTTAGCTAATAGCTAACTAGCTTGCTAGTTCTTTGTTTACGTACAAATTTCTGCCCCAAAACACATTTCTTTGGGGGGTAATAAACTCGTTGAATGTGTTTTCTATGTAAAGTAAATAATATAATAAATAAATAGTTGTAAATAACTATGTTTCATACAACCTCTTATATTTTACACAATTGTTATTTAAATTAGTTTCTTAAAGTTTCATTAGAAAATGGATTGACATCCTTGTTTTCTTGATTTTGAAGAGTTATGAAAATCATTCTGTTGTCCACTACAGTGGGCATGTTGTAAAATCTAAAATAAAAATATTTTTGTAAAATTCTAAATTGTGAGTTGTTTTGGCTCCAAAAAAGCAGGAAATCGCAAAAAGAGTTAAATTGAAAGATAATTTTTTCCCTCAGTTCTCAGGAGGTTAATGGAAAACAATGGGGAATATAAAAATGTATGACCATAAAAAGACAGACAGAAGACCTGGTAGAAAACTTTATCCTGTGTTAGTATTTTTATTTTACTGATCAATACAGCCACTTATTTCTAACGGACAGCTGCACAGAGCTGTTAAACTTTAAACTTGAATGATTTAAACATGATATTGTGTTGAAGTGCCTTTAGGTTGGACTCTGTCCCTTAATGCAGAATAGGACAGAAATGATATATGGACCTAGAATAAATCATTAATCATTTTTTTATTGGTCAATATAGCCATCCTTTTATCTATCTTTTTTTTCTGCTGCTTGTCAAGTCCAGGTCAAGTTTGAAAAAATCCAAGATAGAGAATCATGATTTCAAAATATATTAAAGAGGCTGTAAAGACTTAACATTTGATCATTTTAGTGTCACTTACCAATAGCCCACAGCAAACTTTATATTACTTCTGTCATGAGCGTAGGATTATTTCTATGCTTCTGTCTGCATGTATGTCCGTATTGGACACAGTCATCAGTCTTTGTGTGTTTTACAGGTGATCAAATCTGCTCGTGTCATGAAGAAGGCAGTAGGTCATTTGATTCCTTTCATGGAGAAGGAGAGGGAGGAGATGATGGCATCATCATCATCATCAGCAGATATGGAGATGGTCAGTCGCAGCTCAGAATGGATATGTTTTTAAAATAACTTGTTTTCGCCAATATGTTATAATTATTGCAAATTCTTTACACTGGAGATCTACATGAGAAGCAGGTCCAGCACTTCTCTTAGGTTACAAAGTAGTAAAACGGGATAAATTTAGAAATGAAAGAGTTTATGGAATATCCTCAAGATATAAAGTTCTACAAATCAACATAGAGACTGGATAGTTTCTACCGTTGGAGCGCTTTAACAGCAAACACAGGGTCTCCTCTGTCGCAAAAGTCTTAGTAACTGTTTGGAAAACTTACAGTGTTGAACCAGGAGTACCCTGTAGGGCAACATTAAACATTAAAACAAACTAACCCACAGAAACCGTTTATTTCAGCCTGTCCTGTGAATCTCCACCTCATGTGATGTTTATTCTTCTGTCTTCAGGATCCCTATCAGGGCACCATAGTTCTGGCCACGGTGAAGGGAGATGTCCATGACATTGGCAAGAACATTGTAGGTGTGGTGCTGGGTTGTAACAACTTCAGGTAAAACTGGTTTGTGCAATTGCTTTTTTTAATAGTTCACTCTGGATATTCTCTGCTGAGCTTTCTGCTGTTTCCTCATGTTCCCTTCCTTTGATCAATGAAGAGGAACACACACAGCACATTACACAAAATGTACAACTAATAAATGTCATGTTTAGTGTAGTGCTGCCCTGAGAGTGTTGGTGGAGAGTTGTTCTAAATCTGAAAGATTATGTTGAATTAAAATTAACATTTACAGTGAACCAAACTACTTAGTAATTACTTTACTGCACACCAGATTGAGGTATTTTTCCATTTTACAGAACAAACTCACAAAAAAAACTACGACTGAATCCTGAAAAACAGAATACTTCCAGGTGACTGGTGTAATCCTGATTCTCAGAGCAGCATGAGTCAGATGTCTCACTGAGACACGCCTCCATGTGTATCCCTCAAAATTACTATCACATTACACCAAATTCTGATTGACCATGTCAGGTAGAGCTACTTATCCTTTAGTAACCTGCGCTACAATGCAGCATCGTGCCAAATAAGCACCTCTTCTTGCTTCGCCCTAGCAAGGAGGGCTGTCTGCCAGGACACTGGAGATTCAGATGGCTTAGGTTGAGAATAAGGTTTACTGATATCAGGAGAAGTGATACAACAAGCTACACAGTGATGTGAGCACTGGCAGCATCAATTCTGAGGATTCTCTTCAACCTTGGGTATATATTGAGTTGGGAGGAATGCCATATTTAGATTACGACCCAAGATAGAGACAGTTTATCTGCTCTGTAATGTCAGATTAAACAATATCTAATCTTAACCAAGTCACGTTTTTCCTACAGCAGTTGTTTCTCTCATGTATCTTCTTTTGCAGCATCTGCCTTTCTCAGGTTCATTTAGGGACAGAGAGGACCTGAATGTGCTCCCAGCCTCAGTTTGAGAGAAGCAAATAGAAACAGGGGTGAAAGGTGATAACCTGTAGGGTAATTTGAGGTGACCTATAAGTTCTACTACCTGATTTACGGTGACTGTAGTTGACAGATGCAACCTGCATGATATCCTGGGATGTCTTCAGCTAACAGCTACGAGGAAATACCTCAATAAGGGGAAAGAAAAATTTTTCCTTCACACATGCTTCTCTGAGAACTTGGTTATGCAGGACACCTATAGTTGTTATTTCAAGCATTCTTTTTGATGCGTCACTTTTGGCCCTCAGAGGCCAGAGCAGTCCAGTGGTAGAGCCATTGCATTGTGAGAGGACTTCTCTTGTAGGGGCTAGATCAGGACTATAAAAATTGGTCACTTCTCCAAAAACTTCTATCCACATGAACTCACAAGGAACAGGCTAGACACAGCATGTGCAGCTGCTGTTCTTTAGAAAAAGAAAAAGGCTGTGGAGAGAACCATGTGCCAGCCACCTTGAAGACAGGGTGAGGCTTCAGTGACGCCCTGACATGCCCTGTGGGAAAACTGAGTGCATGACGGTTGCATAGGAGCGTGTGAATGTCACTGACCTGCTTTGCAGATGACAAAACCACCAGCAACACTGTCGTCAGAAATAGGTGTCGATAGCTGACCTCCTCCAGTGGTTCACCTGGGGACCCGCAGAGCCCATCCAAAGCCTCAGTCAAGCCCCGTCCTGTTTGACCGAAAAGTACCAGGTGCTAGTTCGGTGCTAGTTCAGTGCTGGTGTTGTGTTGGTTCAAATCTTGTTCCTCCTAAGAACTGGTTTGCTTTTCCATTGGCAAGGAGCCAAGTTAGAACCATGTCAATACATCACTGCATGTGTAGCCGTTCAACAACGTTCGCACATCGTAACCATGCAAGTGCTGTTCCTGACTGTGCAAGCCTACATTGCAATCTAGAAGCAAATAAAACTGTTAGTAGCTACTTGTCTTCATCGTAGTCACAGGCAATGGTGACTACATTTGAGAAGACAGGTAATTGTCAGAGATGTTTTGATTCTTAACGTGTTAGCATTAGCTTGGCTACTTAGCTTCGACTACGTTTACATCCATTACATAGAGATTAAACAAGCGCAGTAAGTTGATGATAGTATGTTTGTGTGTATAGATGATCTTGAGGTTAATTGCGAGGCAGAGGTCAGCTGTTGCCTGGTCACATCCGCTATCATGCTACTGGCGTCCATATTTACTGGCTTTCAAATACACTAATACTACTACTACTCGCTTATTGTTTAAAAGTGGTGGTTCTGTGTTTCCGCCGTTGATCGTTGGTCACCATAACCCCACCCGTGACGTACTCGGTTCTTATCTCTGTCCCAGCAAAGAGTTGGTGCCTGAAAAGCACCAGTTTTTGGAGCCTGGAGCCGGTGCTTAGTTGGTGCAAACACAAAGAACAGGTGCTAAGTCAGGCACTGGCTCTGAACTAGAACTGGAACCAGCCTGTTTGAAAAGGGGCCACAGAGGAGCCAGCAACCTGAGAACAGGGAGTAGCCTGCACACCCCTTCCATTACATGACAGGCCAAGTCAAAGATGTTTGCTACACTTGCCTCTTGTTTGCTGAACAAGTCTTACAGAAATGACAAAACAGGGCATTGAAAGGAGATGCGTCCATCCCTCTGACACCCTCTATTTACAGTTCTAAAGAGACGTAGTGTTTATTACCCTGTGAGGAAGCATAAAAAATGATACCACCTATAGACCAGACATTTACAGCCAGATGCTCTGAGTTTGGGTGCCATAGTTTTTCCCCCTGCCTGGGATAGCATGTTCTGCATAGGGAAGCTGCCATAGCTATCTACATAGGAGCTGCTGTATCTCCATTAGCTAGTGCATGGTTGGCCAGTGCAGAGCTATCAGAATTAGTGTGTGGCAATGCTCCCTCACTCTGGACAGTCGGGGTATCAGAGCCAATGGTGGGAGAACGTACAGGAGAGCAGATGTGTGCGAGCATGTTCTACCTCCAGGAACATGTGTGGCTTTCAGAGACGGTCAGTTTTCATGCCACCTCACTGACAGATGATATATCCCACCTTTGTTAAAATGTCTTTTCTCAGCAGATCATTTAGTCCATTGAGAAATAGAAAAAAAAAACACATTTCAACATGAGAAACGCCGCTTAGAGCTCCAGATAACTTATGTAGGACCACTGGAGATCTCTGCTTCTCACAGACCAGCCCCTCACATTTCCACAGACAGTTTTCTGTTCTCTAGTGGCTACTTTCTACGACAGAATGGAGCACATTGGCACCTCCTGCTCCAGGAAAGGTGGATGTCGCCAGCCAAATCTCATTCTGCAGTGACTCCCTCTCCGTGCATCATAATGCACAGGGTCCAGCCTGAAAAAACAGGAAAACAGCTGCTGGAAACCTCATGTACAGGTGACCAAGCCAGACTACCAAAGTGTCTGAAGCAAACAGCACTAGTAATTGGAGGCATCATCTGAAAGGAACAGGTGGAAGCATGAGAGGCAGGCTCTGAAACCTTTCGCATAAATTCTGCACTGTAGATCGCTGACTTTTGCAAAGTTTATCATACAACTTAAGTCAACTACTGGCGGTCCTCGGTTTACGACGTCCTTGACGTATGGCGTTTTGTCGTTACGTTGGAACTGGTTATGTGGAACTAGTTGACGAGTGGAACGGACGAATATTTCGTCATGCGACGCTATAAAACAGCTTTGTTTACATTTGCCCGTTGTACGCCACCTTGGATTGTGCTACATTCACTAACTTTTTGCCCTTCATTGTGGCTCCCAAGCATTAGTCAGACTCTTCTGATTGCAGTGCTTCGAAGAAAAGGAAAGCCATCTCCATGTGTGTTGTCTTCACTGCAAAGTAAAAGCTGCAGCTATCCAACTAGTTAAACTTGTGCTTGCAAAATGAATTGTGAGTCGTAGCAAACTTCACTTCTTTACTGTGGCTCTTGATATATAATGAGTGAAAACTGCAACAAAAACAGAAAAAAAAAATGAAGTTATTTACTCATGACATTGCCTGTGTGGCGTTTACAAAGTAGAGAGCCGTGCATCCAGAAAAGCACGTACATTTGTAAAGCTAAACATCAAAATAGTGGACAGGAAGTGACAACTTTCAACAGACAACTTCAAAATAAAGGCCTTTTCAACATAAAAGTGCATCGATAATTCTGCTTTAAGGGCAACACGCCATGGAAGGGAAATGAGATATGATAAAAGACTCGGAACAGGGCGAAACACTGACAAACATCAGCATTATTAGATCAAGTTGTAAAAAGAGTGGAACATATTGTTCTATCTTCTTGTAAAATGACTCGTACATGCATGAAAGCCATTGTTATTCATGACTTTTATGAAGAACTGATCAATATCGTGATGCACGTAACGGTTTTGTTTCGCCGGAGTTCCGACTTACAGCGAAAATCGACTTATCAATCTGTAGGAACAGAATTCTGATGTAAGTTGAGGACCCCCTATATGCAACTCTGTACTTGTAAGTGAAAAGCAAACTTCCTCAGATATTCCCTGTGTCACCTTGGTGCACCAGACAACAGGGATGCTTTCATGAGCATCCTGAATTAAAATTTTCTGAGCTGTTTGTTCAGGGCCTGGAGATCTAGGATAAATCCAGGAATCCTGCCCCCCTCTTGGACACACCGTCTAATACTGATTGTGTTATGGGACCATTGTAGTTGCAGATCACGACTGCGACATTTGGCAGACTGGTTTGTACCGCACAGCGCTGTGCAGAGTGCATTATTTGGGGTGCAATCATGCATCAACTCCTGTGTGGAAAGCTATGAGTAGACTAATTTAACTACAGTTAGTTTCCTCAGAATGTGATTAACACGGAGCTAGGGCGTCTTCTACCAAATCCCTTTCTGACCATAAAATTAGGATGTTTAAGGGATGGTGTCAAAAGGAGGGACATGTTTTCCATGTCTGGTTGGTCTGATTTTGTTATTCTTGCAGGAATTTATTGCCGAACAAGAAGTCTTCCACTCACTTGAGGTGGCTATTGCTATTCTACTGCTACTGCTGTTTGTAATGTGGGTTTTGAAGGCAAACCAGTTAACCAGCATTCTTTGGTCTGCCATTCTATGAAGGGGATGCGTTAGCTCCCCCCTGTTTCCAGGCCATCCATCCGAACCACTGGAGGATGTCGACTTGAAACATCTGTCTTTGAGGACAGTGTGGCTGGCTTTTGCATCTGCCAAGAGAGTCAGTGACATTCACGTGTCACTTCACTTTGCTCCAGGACATGTCAGTATGCCACTGAGGCTGTGTCCAGTCTGTGGATTGTATAATTATGTAGACAGGGGTAAGGGGCTTTGGGGAGTTGACTAACTTTTCCTGGGCAAAACCCCCATAGGGGCAAACATATTACATAGCATTAGTTCTCTCACTTGATTGTTGGGGCTATTCCTCTCTCCAGTATAGCCCAGGATCTGCAGATGCTGGTTGGCCTTCGGGCTCATTCTACTTTTGCCCTGGCTAAGTCCCCCACCCTGTTTAAAGGAGGTTTTCATCCAGGGTGTTTCTGCATTGATGAGCTGCTCTGCACCTTTTGCCTTTGTCTGGTTTTAGAAACTGGACATCGCTGTTCTAACTGTGGCTCATGCAGTATTTAGATCTGGGCTCTTGTTCGAACCTGTTTTCGATAAGCTTGTCTGACAATATGGAACTCCCCGTACCCATAGTAAGACATGGAAACAAACACTATGAATGAGAACTACAGTCTGGGTTAATGTACACTGTAACTTGGGTGTATCCTGTTCCATATAGTGTAGTGTGTATTAGATAATACTGTGAAAAAATATATTGTTTGAAATAAATACGGGTGTGTTTCAAGGAAAAGCAGAGAGGAACATTTATGTGACTGCCGTTGGCTTAAATGTGGAATGTTTGCTGTGCTCTTTTGCAGAGTGATCGACCTGGGCGTGATGGTTCCCTGTGATCGGATTCTCAGAGAGGCAGTCACACAGAAAGCAGGTATCACATATGATGTAAAGTTAATACTGCATTGTCAGTAGCAGGTTCTCACAGACACTTTATACAGAATTTATATGATCAAAGGAAGACTGTAGGGTGATAAACCTCTGCAAACTGGATGAACCAAACGGCATCAAAGGGCAATCTCTCAATCAATTGATCTCTCGGTTCAGCCTAATCAGGTAAGTGGAAACTGCAGGCATCCTGTGGCCGCATCCCCAAGTGGGCACTCCATCAAAACACGCCCCTGAAGTGAATCTTAAAGAGAGAGAGCGGTTAACAAGGGTTTTTTCACCTCAAAACAAAATAAATTTTTTTCAAAAAAAGCACATTGTTTATATTAATAATATGAATAACCTATGAACAATATGCTCTTTTTGAGAAAAAAAAAAAAAAAGCATATCCAGATATGTGGATTCCAGATCTTAGGAGGTTAAATGTAAATATATTATGACAGGAGTTGTTTTTGCTTTTTCCTGCAGATATTATCGGTTTATCGGGTCTCATCACTCCCTCGCTAGATGAGATGATCTATGTGGCCAAAGAGATGGAAAGACTGGGAATGACAACACCACTGCTGATTGGTGGAGCCACCACATCAAAGTAACACACATGCACGTACGCACACATACACACACACCCAACATAGTGCTTGTTTGGGTGATTAGTGTGTTTTCTATTCGATAGGACGCACACAGCAGTGAAGATCGCTCCCCGCTACAGTTCACCTGCTATCCATGTTCTGGACGCCTCCAGGAGTGTCGTGGTGGTGAGAGTTCAGCTTTTCAACAATCTAGAACAATAGAGGAAAAATGATGGTCTGTGGGCCAAATCCAGCTATGCGACAAAGATATTTATACACCCAACTCAAGCCGACATCGTTCATTTAATTAAAATTGTGGACGATCTTTTAACAAACTTTACCGTGGCTTTGTTTAGACACACCCATGACAGTGATTCGGAATCATGATACACATACAGTATTGGACAATACTGAACTGCTGATAAACCTAAGGCTAAACCTAAACTACTGACAGTTTTACTGAAATGGAGACTGTATCGGTCAGAATCTAACTGCAAATGACACTGCTCTTTACTTCAGACAGCAAAAATATGCAGTACCTTTTATCATTATTTAAGATTATGACAACAGAATGTTGTTAAAGACAAATAGTTTAATGAATAATGGAGCTGAGAGTTTCACTGAATGAAATAAATAAATTGCAGAGGGTGTAAACAATTCAACATTAGAAATGTTAAGAATGTTCTCATCTTCATTTGAATCCATCAGTTAATGAGAAAACACAGCGTAGGTTCAAAAGAGCTTTGTTAAGAAATCCTTCAAGACCCCTGGCTCTGGAGCAGAAATGACTTCCTTTGCTAGCATTTAATTTTAGCATGACACTACATGTCACTGAAATCCAACTAATATAAATCAATATAAGCCCCTTTTCTATAATGATTTAGAGGGTTAATATCAGTTGATGTGGTGGCAGAAAGCTGAGAGCTTTGAGGAGTCCAAACTGTGGTGCATTTTCTGTTTTCCTGTTTTGTCAGTGCTCACAGCTGCTGGATGAGGCAGTGATGGAGGAGTACTTCGAGGACCTGAAAGAGGAGTACGAGGAGATCAGACAGGAGCACTACGACTCCCTGAAGGTAACGCTGGCCGTAGAAACACCCAGCAGAGTTGTGGAGTAACCACGAGAGGAGATTTTACACCTGGTTTGAGTGACCCACGCTGACAGCCTGTTTTTAGACCAGTTTTACATTCGCCTTTGTCATCTCTAAACACAAGCTGTAGTAGTCAGCAGCCTCCAGACCAGTTAAAGTGCACGTGAGCCCGTGCACACAGCTGCAGGAAATCACCCCAAAATTGCTGATGTCTCTTAAATGATTGAAGATTGCATCACCTCTCGACAACATCATTACTTCTAAAATTAAAAGCAAAATATTTCTCAGTTAGGAACAATCAAAACCATATACTACAGAAAGATTATTGCAAAGACAGGCCACAGAGTAGAAGTTAGAAAACCTGTGATCATGAAAACAAAACTGAGACATCTGTGTTCCTTTTTCATGAACATGCAGTGATGGTGTTCACATGTCATGAAAAGATGGGCGATGTCTGCCTACACGTCTGCATTATCGTTCCAAATACAAAAAAAATTGCCAGAAGATGAAAAATCTTACAGTGAAAAGGATAAAAAGAGAAAAATACAAGAGGATGGATGACCAACTAAAACTAATCAGGAGGCACAGAACAAACCAAAGTACCACTTTTCAGAGCCGTGGTGTCCGTCCTCCTAAAATGACACGACTTACAGCATAGTCTAGTCTAGCTAGTGAACAGTCTAGCTAAAACAGAAGGGCTGGTGCCTCAGACTAACAACAAAAAGCAACAGAAGTTTCCGTGACGGCTCAGACATTGTGAAGGACTTTACATACCGTCAACTTCTACAGACAAAGAAGAACAAAAACTTTTGCTCCTTGGCTTAAATCTGCAAGGTGTCAAGCTTGGTTGCCATGATTGTTAGATAGAGAGATGGGTAGATAGATACTTTATTAATACAGAGGGAAATTCAATTGTTGCTTGTGTTATTACTCCACCAAGAAACGCAGTGAGTTATGTAACGATCGGCGTTGGTTTGTCCGTCTCTTAGTCTATCTGTGCACAACATGACTCAAAAACAGACTAATGGATTTAAATTAAATTTCCAGGGAAGGTCAGAAATGACACAAGGACCAACTGATTAGATTTTGTCAGTGATGTGGCTTATAATCTGGATCCATGGATTTGTTAAAAATTTCTATATCATTGCAAGATAGCGGCACGGTGTCACTGTAACCATGACAACAAGTGAACACTACGTCAGCTGCCTGCTGACGATCACATGATTACGATCCTACTACAAATCCACTGCTGCTGAGAATGCTATTGCTTAAAGATTTCAGAAATCAAACAGCGACTGAGCAGCCTTGGCGGAGTACTGCACTCTCTGAGTGCTGTTCTTGTTAAACCAATGAGAGCAAATATTAGACTGACATCAGTGAAGTACATCGTTCTTAGGGAATTCTGCGATGTCGAGAGACAAACGAGAACACAGATTCAGAGACACTCTGGAGATTCAGATGGCTTAGGTTGAGAATAAGGTTTACTGATATCAGGAGAAGTGATACAACAAGCTACACAGTGATGTGAGCACTGGCAGCATCAGTTCTGAGGATTCTCTTCAACCTTGGGTATATATTGAGCTGGGAGGAATGCCATTTTTAGATTACGACCCAAGATGGAGACAGCTTGTCTGCTCCGTAATGTCAGACTAAACAATATCTAATCTTAACCAAGTCATGTTTTTCCTACAGCAGTTGTTTCTCTCTCATGTATCTTCTTTTGCAGCATCTGCCTTTCTCAGGGTCATTTAGGGACAGAGAGGACCTGAATGTGCTCCCAGCCTCAGTTTGAGAGAAGCAAATAGGAACATGGATCAAAGGTGATAACCTGTAGGGTAATTTGAGGTGATCTAAGTTCTACGACTTGATTTATGGTGACTGTAGTTCACAGATGCAACCTGCATGATATCCTGGGATGTCTTCAGCTAATAGTTGTGAGGAAATACCTCAATAAGGGGAAAGAAAAAATTTTCCTTCACAGCGGTCAGGTATTGATTTCATGGGATTAATCAACAACTGTCATGACACAACATGGCTGGTTCACTTTTAGTTACACTGAACTTTTGACTCGTTAAAAACAGGAAAACACTCACTGTGATGTTCAACAAAACCTAAACTTAAACTAGGCAAAGAGAAACTTGACATGCAGTAACTGAAAAGTCTGAAAGGATACCAGCAAAACGTGTTTTTCATAAACTAACAGCAGAAAAGGAACTGGATTCACAGGGAAAGGTGGACAAGAAGCTTATCTTAGCTAGAAAGTTGCTAGAAACCAGAAAGACAGAATCAAATCTCTTTTAGTCTAACCCGCTCTGCCCTTCTGCAATCCAGATGTTATTATTTGAAAACCCCTTCACTATGGGAATTTACACACTAAAGATTACAAGTTTTTCCTGAAGGTTTGTATTGTACAATAAAGCAGCCCAGCTCGTTTTTTCAGTTAATTATCCAACTGAAACAATTCCCCTGTCGTGATTTTGAGGGAACCCCATCGATGCATCCTTAGTTGAGCTCCATCTTAGACAGTTACGATGGTTGAAAGAAATACCTTCCTGCACAGTGCTCCTACACTAGCTCTCTTTTATTAGCAGAACTTCCTGGGACATCCCTCTATGTTGGAGTTAATGATTTTAACACACAATTTTGACACCAACAGCATCTGTTGGGAAAAAACATACTTTCACCTGCTTTAAGCACAAACTTGAATTTACTCTAAGCGCAAACCAAAGTCTTCCACATCATAATGACTAGTGGGGGTCGACCATTATGGTTTATTTAACGGCAGATACGGACACCAATTATTATTTATCAAAGACACTGATTCGCAACTTTTGAAACTGGTACATATTTTCAATATCTCCAGAAATGTGTCTCCCACAGCCATGACAATCGGTGAAGACACGGACAACATGGTTTCCAGCAGATTCAAATGGTTGAATAGTAGCTAACAGATATC
The DNA here is from genome assembly GCF_022539595.1 of Amphiprion ocellaris. Taxonomy (NCBI): domain Eukaryota; kingdom Metazoa; phylum Chordata; class Actinopteri; family Pomacentridae; genus Amphiprion; species Amphiprion ocellaris. The sequence continues at coordinate 10,790,071 of NC_072783.1, read as the reverse complement.
AGATGGATGATGTAGCCTGTGTGTGTGATTGGAAATGGTGGCTATGATTCTCTACTGACAAAAATGAAGAGGAGCAGAATGTGTGTTGTTTAAGTGGAATCCATCTTGTGCTAGTGGTACATGTTTGGTCACACATCCCAGCTCCAGCTGCTATAAGAAGGGAAGGACTTTACAGACTAGACACTGAGACCAGCAGAGACATTGACATGGCTTTTGAGGATTTCTTTTCTGCAAATGAATGAAATGTAAATGATAATTGAAGAATGATGCTTTGTGTTGTTTTTTTTTTTTTACATTGATGTGTGTTTAATTATCATCTCTGTTTCTCTGTTCATGTTATTTATTTGGTAATGCAAAATAAACCTCATATGATTTTAAATGTCAACATAAAGAGAACATAGAGGAAACTTGAACCATTGCACATTTGGCCACATATAGATCTCCATACACGTCACTTTTTGTGATCCGCATGAGTCCATTTGTACATTCCTCTCCCTTCATAATTTTCCCCTCCTCGCCCTGTAAAGGAGCTGGCCTTAAAACTGCTCACTTACTAGGCTATATGATTGCACTTGTATGTTAATGCAGATTTTATTAAGATTTACCTTTCAATAAATTCAATTCTCTCCCTGGTTTGGCTTCAGGATCGTCGGTATCTGTCTCTGTCCCAGGCCAGAGAGAAGGCTTTCCATGTAGACTGGCTGTCTCTGCCCAGACCAGGTGAGTAAGCAAAGAGCCATTAATTCTGAGTTATTTCCTTAAATTCTAACCCACACAGCAACATTATACATTACCTGTAAATGAAACCTTTGGTAGCTGCTTTTTTAGATTTTATTTAGATCTTGGATTGTTAAAAAGATCCCAATGTTTCAATAGATACCAAATATGTCAGACTGAACTTCTAAAAAAGCAAAAGTGTCCAAAACTATGCACACAGTTGCTTGAATATTTGCAGTTAATGAAAAAAGCAATGCCGTTGGATTTTCAGTTTGGAATCAAGCCTGTCCACAGTGTTTTTCTGGCAGTGTCCTATAGAAACGCCGTGCTCTGTGTTTGTCTTTGTGTTTCAGTGCGTCCTCAGTTCCTGGGCACTCGTGTGTTTGAGTCTTATGACCTGAACAGTCTGTTGGACTTCATCGACTGGAAGCCTTTTTTTGATGTGTGGCAGCTCAGAGGAAAATACCCCAACAGAGGATACCCCAAGATCTTCAACGACAAGACTGTTGGTATGAGCTTCTGATTTTCCACACTGTGCTTCTACTGCGTTGCTTCCTGGCTGTCCTGGAGGAGAGATAGTTTCTGAGGTTTCTTCCTTTTATCTGAAGGATTTATGGGGAGCTTTTTCTGACAATATCACAGATTAGTTTACCTGCCTTTTTACAATAGCTATTAGGCTGTTTTTGAATTCTTCTGCACAAAAGTTTTTTTTTCAATTTTATGAAAAAAAAAACAAATCAGAGCCTAATTTTTGTTCAGAGAAGAGTGTCTTTTATGCATCTGTTACTATGCTTAGATGGGATCTTTAATGTTAGAATGCTTTCAGTAAATGCATATCGTATGTTTTGTGGTGAATAGTTTCGTCAACTCATCAGTGACGTCATCCTGCAGGTTCCGAGGCTCGCCGAGTGTTTGATGATGCCCAGCGGCTGCTCAACCAGATTTTTGACAGTAGCAGTCTGAAGGGGAGGGGCCTCGTTGGCTTCTGGCGTGCTCAGAGTGCTGGTGATGACATTAAGGTGTACAAAGATGATGTGACGGTGTGCAGAGACACCAAACCCATCGCCACATTCCATGGTTTACGGCAGCAGGTAGCGCCCTCTGCTTGCTCACTGACACTAGTGCGATTTGTCAGTTATGCCTTGGTCCTCTTCAACTAGCTGTAAATTTGCACAGACATTCTCTGGTTACTTTATTTCTTTAAGTACATAAAACAGAAATGTGTAAATAACATTTTTTTTCATACTTCCTGATACTGAAAATGACTAAATAGCTTTAATATACACTACCGTTCAAAAGTTTGGGGTCACCCAGACAATTTCATGTTTTTCATTAAAACTCTCACTTTTATTCATGTGCTAACATAACTGCACAAGGGTTTTCTAATCATCAATTAGCCTTTAAACACCATTAGCTAACACAATGTAGCATTAGAACACAGGAGTGATGGTTGCTGGAAATGTTCCTCTGTACCTCTATGGAGATATTCCATTAAAAATCATCCGTCTCCAGCTAGAATAGTCATTTACCACATTAACAATGTCTAGACTGGATTTCTGATTCATTTAATGTTATCTTCATTGAAAAAAACTGCTTTTCTTTCAAAAGTAAGGACATTTCTGAGTGACCCAAGCTTTTAAATGGTAGTGTATGAGCTGATTCCATGGAGTTTTTCAATTTAACAAGAATTTCAATATTCATCTGAAGTTCTATTTCAGTTTACTGACTGAGTAGAGTGAAATGATGTTTGGAATAGCAGGTGTTCTAATGAACTGCCCCTCTGGTAGTACTGCATCCATGCAAAAGTAGAAATCTAGAGGAAAAAGTTGAATAATTTGTTGTAGTTTCAAATATCTGGAGGCCTAAAGTGTACTTCCAGAGCCTCTAGAATGATTTAAAACGATCATCAACCAAATTATGTCCAAAATATCAGTAGAAACATATACAATCATTGACTTATCATCAAGACTTTTTTTCACCACTGTGGTCTCCTCTAATGAGAATTATTTTAAATGTGTTGTCTTGCCATACTTTTTAGTTATCGTCATTGAAAAACGCTGCTTTTCTTTCAACAATAATGGCATTTCTAAGTGTCCCCAAACTTTTGAATGGTAGTGTATGTAGCAACATGACAAAGTTTGATTTGTGATTTTCATGACGTAGCCAGAAATGGATGACGATGCATTTCCAAAGACACAGTTTTGTGTGTGTTGCAGGCGGAGAAGGACAGCCACAGTTCAGAGCCCTACCTGTGTGTGTCAGACTTCATTGCCCCAGTGGACAGTGAGGTGACAGACTACGTTGGTGTGTTTGCTGTGGGTGTGTTTGGAGCTGAGGAGCTGAGTCAGCAGTTCCAGGCTCAGGGAGACGACTACAACAGCATCATGGTCAAAGCTCTGGCTGACCGACTGGCTGAGGTACTGTATGCTGAGTTTGGCCTTGACAAAAGTCGTCCTGGAAAATGATTTCGACTCTCGCAACAGCTGGCAACTGAAATTGAGCAGCATGTTAGCAGAGCAGCATTAGCTCCCGGGCTTTGTCTGTCGACACAGGAGGCGTTCGTATATAGAGATAGAAACATTCAGAGCCCAACACAACATCACTGTGGTTATGTGCATCAAACAACAGAAGCTTCAGGCCACATTTATGAGCATATAGCGTGGGTAACAAAAGCTATCACGCAGACTGCTTAGACTGCTGGATGGATTCAAATAGGGCGTCTCTGAATCAATCCATCACTTGTGTCAGACACAAGTTAGAGCTCTCAATAAAGCAGCTAAAATGCTTCCAGACACAACCAAAGATGAAATCGAAGTGTGGGAGTTCATACACTGATATCAGTTGTTCGTTGGAACTCTGAGTGTCACACAGATTTGTGGAGGTTTGAATGCATTTTTATTAGCAATAGTTGACAGCATACAGTTACTGGACTTTTCAGTACCTGTTCAGTGGTAATAGGTTTTACTTTTATACACATAAATAATGTAATGATAACATTAAAAAATGAATCATAAAAACAGAGAATCAGTCCAGTATATTCTGCATTACATCATTATATTTCAAGGTAAACATCAGTTATGAATAACCACATTAATACATTTCCTCAAGAACCTCCTCAGTACAATATATAAACACATTTAACATCTGATACTCAACAAATAAGCAATACAATACACTGGGATTCATGCTACTATCCCATAATAGTCAGTTGTTATTCAGAATTCTCATTGGGTGATATGTTTTGTATGTTCTATGTTCTGGTAAATATGTTCATTGGTTGCCTGATGAAAGTCCAGCACTAAAATACCACTAACAGATGTCTTCTAATTTTAATTAGGTTAGTGTGCTGGAGTCTGTTTGAAACTCTAAATGGAACCATGATTTACCAGATGAACACCATGCTGTATTTAGCCCTAAAACCTGAGACCATATGTTTGTTAATTAAATGTTTACTGAGGTAACAGATCGACTGATTAGTAGGGTCATTTTGTCATAGTCTTCCCTATAATCAGACCTCGTTTTGCAACCTGGAGAGTCGCCCCCTGCTGGCTATTAGAAAGAATGCAAGTTTAAGTTGCTTCTGCATCTGCTTCACATTTCAGACATCCATCTTTTATATACAGTCTCTGCTGTAACACACCAGGCCTTCATCACTGTTGTTACTGCAAGGTCAGTTAGCAGTTGAACATTTTCTGCCACCTCCTGTCCATCCTCTAGGCGTTTGCTGAGGAGCTCCACGCTCGTGTACGTAAGGAGCTGTGGGGCTACAATGCCGAAGAGGCTCTGCAGGCCTCAGACCTCCACAGAGTTCGATACCAGGGCATCAGACCTGCTGCCGGCTACCCCAGCCAGCCTGATCACACAGAGAAGACCACCATGTGGAACCTGGCTGGTATACAGGAAAAGACTGGTGAGAATGCCTGACAGGGTGCCATTGTAGTTACAGTAGTAGAGGGTTCATACTTAGCCCACACATTCTGCATATGGAAGAAATTGAGTTCTGCTTTGTTTTCCTCTCTGTGTGTTTATTGTGTGCAGGTATTGGTCTGACAGAGTCTCTGGCCATGACTCCTGCTGCCTCGGTGTCTGGACTTTACTTCTCTAACCCTCAGGCCTCTTACTTCGCAGTGGGGAAGATCACCAAGGAGCAGGTTCAACTAATCATCCACATCTTAAACTGTCATTTAATTCTGTAGGACAGATGTCACAACAAGCAGTGTCTCTAACTACTGATAGCAATGACCTTTTTCTCATCATCTCACTCCTCTGATGGGACATGCTGGCTGGTTGCTGACTAAATATATTGTCAGTGACTCAACTTCCAGATGCTGCACCGTCATGTGAGCTGCACAGTGGGTTCAGTGCTTATAATTAATTTGCCTTTATTTGAAGAACTCCACACAGTAGTAAAAAACTGATTTTGAGAATGGAATGTCAAACAAATAAGTACAGTAGTCCCTCGCCATATCGCGGTTCACTTTTTGCGGTCTCACTGTATCACAGATTTTTAATTTGCGTTTGGTATCACAGATTTGTCGCTATATCACTGAGTTTTGTGGTATATAGGTATTTTTATATGTTCATCACTGTGGTGAGATGCATTGAAGAACAATGCTGGAGGCAAGATATCTGCTTTTTATGCACTTTGCAACTGGCAGATGCTTTTATTTTGAGACATGCAGACTAGTGTTACATAAAATGTGGCAGGAATTCATCAAACCCTTCACACTCACGGTCCTGACAACATAACGCTTAACCAAACTAACTAGGCTGACTAAACCACAAAAACACAATAAAACACAAACACTATTAACACTGTAACACTAACATAAACCACAATAATGACATTTAAACCCCCGACACCCCGAACTCCCATGGTGCACTGCAGAACAACAGTGCAGTCATAGCGACTGGCTCTGCTATTGCTACAATATTTTAATTATTTTTGTGGTAAAATAAGCATTTTCTAGCCTAAAAAAATGAAAACAATATAAAAAAATACAAAAAATAATAATTAAAGCATATTAAAAGACAATTTAATCTAAATAAAATACGTAGCGTACATCGCAGGGCTCTGATTGGCTCAGCGACTGTAGCATCAGTCTCCTCTGTCTCCTAACATTCAGCATCTCACCTTGTCCATTTCACATAGATGTCTGATTGCTGCATAGTGTTGCTCTGCACTGTTGTGCGATGGGTTCATAAAGCCTTAAAATATATTTAATTAATAAAATAAAATATGGTTGCTACTTTTTCAGATTTTTATCTGTCGCGGGGGGTCTGAAACGTAACCCCCACTATAGACAAGGGACCACTGTATATCTAACAATAAAACTAAGTGAAAACATATCAGTAGACTGATGCCACTGGTCACTTTGACCATCTGTGGAGAGTCTATGGTATTGGTACATGGTAAACGATGGTCTTTGTATAATCAGGTATTTGCAGTGGACTTCAAGCTTTACATTATCAGCAGGCAATGTCCAGACTTTTGATCCAGGCTTTTGATTGCCATCCATCCATTTTCTTCCGCTTATCCGGGGTTGGGTCGTGGAGGCAGCAGATGAAGCAGGTCGTTCCAGACGTCCCTCCCCCCAACAAAGCTTTCCAGCTCTTCCTGGGGGATCCCAATGCATTCCAAGGCCAGGCGAGATATATATAATCCCTCCAGCCAGTTCTGGGTCTACCCCAGGGTCTCCTCCCAGGTGGACGTGTTCGTAAAACCTCTAAAGGAAGTCTCCCTAGAGGCATCCGAGTCTGATGTCCAAACCACCTCAATCCTTTCGATGCGAAGGATCAGTGGCTCTACTCCGAGCTCTCTCTGGATGTCTGACCTTCTCACCCTATCTCTAAGGCTGAGCCCAGCCACCCTACAGAGGAAGCTCATTTCAGCCGCTTGTTTCCGTGATCTTGTTCTTTGGGTCACTACCCAAAGCTCATGACCATAGGTGAGGATTGGAACATAGATGGACTGGTAAATTGAGAGCTTGGCCTTGTGGCTCAGCTCCCTCTTTACCACGATGGTTTGATACATCGCCCACATTACTGCAGCTGCCACACTCAAGAACAAGATCCCGAGATACTTGAACTCCTTCACTTGGGGAAGCAACTCCACCCAAACCCGGAGGGAGCAATCCACCGCTTTCCAGCAGAGAACATGGCCTCAAACTAGCTTTTGATTACCGTTTTACATATCCAGCCATAGTGTCATGAATTTAGAGACAAACAGGAAGTGAGACAAACGTAAGAACAGGGGGCATTATAGTCAGTAGAATCTAATCTCATCAATAACACAGTTAGATTCCAAACTGGGACTCAGGACACAAACCGACCTGAACTTGTATCCTCTGTGCTCTTGTTCCCTGCAGGTGGAGGACTATGCCAGGAGAAAAGAGACGAGTGTGGAGGAGGTGGAGAAATGGCTGGCACCCATCCTGGGTTATGACAATGAGGTATAGGATGCGACAGAGAATCCGTTTACAGTCCGACCATTCCACTGTCGCTCACATCGGTTTTACTGTGGTGCTGAAACAGAAACCGCTGACATCCCAGAGAATATTCTTTATTCTTATACAAACACTCAGCATTTTACTTCACATTTTTAACTGCACATTTCAGAATGAGTGCTAGACTGTTTTCTTTAGTTCTTTGTACTGACAAACTCACTATGTTTGTACAAATCCACTTTACGTAATGATACCATGCTGTCTTCAGTTGATTCCATGTTTATTAATAGAGTAATTCTATCAGCTTTAGGAATGGAGTGAAAAGGTCTGTCACCAGTCAGATGGTGTCACTTTATTCTCATATGTCTCCAGTAGTGCTGCATAGTTTAGCTGAAATGATCATTACCTATGTCAGATATATTGTCAAATCAACATCAGTATAATTACTGACTTTCAGTAAAAACTTCACTTGCTAGGACAACATCAAGTTTCTCATTTGGGTTGTTCTTCTCAAATCATCAAATTTTCAGAACAGTTTCTGCTCATCCATCTCCATCTTGATATGCCATGAAGTTTTATATCATAAACTAATTTTTTTTTTTTTTTTTAAGATAATTGTGATTTTTTTAAAGTTGATATATCAAATACTTTGCGAGACAATTTTGGATTATAAAAACTGCCTGCCGACCCACTTTAAGCAAATTTATTCGCGCATTAATGTTTGAGGCTAAATTAAAACCAAAATATCTCAGGAACTCATTAAGACACCAACACCAAGTCCTCACATGGATCAGAAAGAATGGAAGGCATATTGCAAGGTGTGCAAAACATATCACAAGGGAATTCAAAAGTATTGAAAGATAACTAGGGATGTCCGATAATATCTTCCCACCGAAGTTATCGGCCCGATATTGGAATAAAAATGTAACATCGGTCAATATCGTTATTGATTAGTTTTTTTTTGCCTATCATGACAAACCGATTAAATAAGGCCTGGATTTCGCCAGCATTTACTGGACTCATAGAGGGAGGAAGAGAGGGACAGTGTGAACTGTTGTTTCAGACAATTAGAAAAAAAGTTCATTTTTCCATAACTAAAGTTGAAGTAGTTTTCTTATTTTGCACAATGTTTTCATTTGGAAAGCCTTGTTGCATTTGAGAATGCATCCAATGGGGCCTCACAATAAAATTAGACATGATGTGTTATTCCATGACAGGAGATATGTGATGTTACCTAAAATTAGTTAAACAGCCCACATATATCGGTTGATACCGGAACTGGAAGTTGGGAGTTGGACAATATCAGCATGAAATGGCAAAACAAGCAAATATTGGACATCCCTAAGGATAGCGCATTTAAAATAATTGTCACTAGAGGACACCAGACAGGTGTAAAAGCACCTTTATAATAAGTTCAATTCAATTCAATTTTATTTTATTTATATAGTGCCAATTACAGTCAAATTGTCTCGAGACGCTTTACAGAACCCATATGCCTGACCCCCAGAGCAAGCCAAAAGGCAACAGTGGCAAGGAAAACACCCTTTTAACAGGGAAAAAAACCTCGAGCAGAACCCGGCTCTAATGTGGGGGGACCCATCTGCCTGCTGGCCGGGCGGGTTGAGAGGGACAGAAGAGGTAGAGAGGTAGAGATAGAGGGGTAGAGGTAGAGATAGAGGGATACAGATAGAGGGGTAGAGATAGAGGGAAAGAGGTAGAGGGGAAGAGGTAGAGGTGTAGAGGTAGAGATAGAGGGATACAGATAGAGGGATAGAGGTAGAGGGGAAGAGGTAGAGGGATAGAGATAGAGGGGAAGAGGGTTACAGGTGAGTAAGTTAATCATTGTGTTTGTTTCTACTGATATTTTGGACATAATTTGGTCAATAATTGTTTCCTTCTACAGGCTCTTGAAGTACACTTTAGGCCTCCAGATATTTGAAACTACAACAAATAATTTAACTTTTTCCTGTAAATTCTGCTTTCACATGGATGCAGTACTACCAGAGGAGCAGTTCAATATATTACCTGCGATTCTAAACATCATTTCACTCTACTCAGTCAGTAAACTGAAATAGAACTTCAGATAAATATTTAAATTCTTGTTAAATTGAAAAACTGTGTTGAATCAGTTCATACACTACCGTTCAAAAGTTTGGGGTCACTTAGAAATGTCCTTGTTTTTGAAAGAAAAGTTTTTTTTTTTCAATGAAGATAACACTAAAAAAAATCATAAATCCAGTGTTAATAAATCCACATTGTTAATGTGATAAATGACTATTCTAGCTGGAAACAGCTGATTTTTTATGGAATATCTCCATAGGGCTACAGAGGAACATTTCCAGCAACCATCACTCCTGTGTTCTAATGCTACATTGTGTTAGCTAATGGTGTTGAAAGGCTAATTGATGATTAGAAAACCCTTGTGCAGTTATGTTAACACATGAATAAAATTGTGAAACTGACTGGATGACCCCAAACTTTTAAACAGTAGTGTGTATATATATGATATATATACCGCATATCTTAAAGTTTATTTATTTCAGCGTACAGAACTAGACACAATTCAAACTTTAAAAGCTATAGAGAGATATTAAAATCAGCTGGAAGGCTGCGCCACCATGTAAAACTGTTGCCGAAACAATTTAGAAAATAACCTGATGAAAACGAAAAAGCTTTGAATTTCTTGAGGTTGATGTGTTTCATAAAAACAAAGATTAGAAGTGATTTTTCCATTTAATTTGATCGTATAATTTCCAGTGATACAATCAGATGAGTAGTCCTAAGGTCCAGTCTTTAAATGTTGATGTTGGAACGCTGGATTAACCCTTTGCAACTTGCCTGTTTTTCCTGCTCTCTAGTAAAGAGCCAGCTGTTCACACTGAGGTACAACTATTTCTTGGTGACATTTAGACTGTACCTTATATTCCCAGTGATGTCCTACACAACAAGGTCCTGAAACATCTCCAGATGGGACAAGTGAAAAGGATTTTTTTGTGCTGAATGCCTGCTGAAATGTTCCTATCTTCTAAGCCCTGATGCTGCAGAGACTGATCTCACTTTGTATGGAACTTGATACTTGAATGCTTTTTACTTTCTTTCAAGAAAATGTAAATTAATGACGGTGGCATTGGTGACACTGCAAAACTGTGTTCAGGCATTATGTTCTGTCTTTTTTCTGAGTTTAAAGTTGTTCTTCAGTCCTTAATTAAAACATTTTAAGAATTTCTCCATGTACTGGTTATTTATCAAGATTTTTCTTCCATATTTTAATATGGTTTAGATGCAACTCTACACTAATGATTACTTTAGAACATGGGTTGATATAGCTGAGGGACTTTTGAAGTCCATGGGATATATCTTGCATACATTTTTATTAAAAGTAACAAAAAAAGAATGTTTTTTTATGTTCATTATGATCATGTCTTGACAAATTCCATAATTATTTATTATTATTATTCCCCCCCCTCCCTGCACGTGCCTGTAAATCGTCGTCAAGCACAAAATGTGATTTGACTGTTTTAGATGTGTGATTGGACTGGAGTTACAAGGTGAACTTTGTGTAAACTGCTGCGTATACGTGGAAAAAATCACGTTTAGAAACACATAAATTGACGTGATACAACATTTATTGAACTTCATATCAACATTCCTCACGCCCAGGCGCGTGCGTGCATCATCTAAAACCATGGAAACGCTCCGAACGCATATAAAAGGCCTGCAGACCTTCCATCGGCCCCATTTGCACTTGGACTTTATCTGGACCTTTTGCAAATTGACCTGATCGCTAGAAAGCTCTGAAAGCCGGAAAGCATCTGGAAACCGACCTTCCTGAAGACCAACCTCAGCGGATCACAGAGAAAAGAAGACGAAGAAGAACCAGAACCAGCCGGAGAAAGCAGCAGTTTTAAGAGAAGCACCTGCAGTTTGCATTCAGGTAAGAAAATTTATTTCATGCTTTTCCTGCGTGTCACTCATCCTGATCTCTGTGGACACTTTGAAAGCCGTTTCAGTCCAAAAATGAGAATAATTTGTTGAATTTAAAGTCTGTTAATCCTCCTGTTATCTTTATTTACGGAAACCAGAAAATATTGTTTCCTTGTCTGAAAAAAATCCCCAAATTTCTGAAAATCTGCAAAACTTTCAGGAAGAAAATCAAATTCCAACAATTCCTTAAAAGTTTCCCTTAAAAGTTTTTAAAAGTTCTTTTTTCCACCAAAAAACAGTTGAAAATGTGTAAGTTTTATTTCTTTTCTTTCACATTTGACGTTGAAAGTTTTGAGGAAAATGGCAACTGGACTATTTTTCATAAAATGTTGAGAATCTGATCTGTTCTGACCTCTGAAGGTCCTCAGAAGCTCTTTTCTAACTTTCTAATGTAGAGTTTATTTCATGTGATGTGGTTCTTTGGTTTGTTTGTGCTGAGACCAGTAATGTGATTCATTTACATGGGAACTGTTAGAAAACAGGGGAAAGCTCTGAATATTGTCCATATCAAACATCTTTATACAGGATTATTTGTGTTTTTAGGTTGTTTTTTAAAGAAGTTATTTTCAGGTTTAAAACATGTTCAATAATTTCTGTATATTTTAGGCTTACAGTTTTAGACAAAGATGGCGACTGGGCCATTTTTCATAAAATAACTGAGATGCATTTTTGGTAACCATGGAGATGATGGAAGTCTTTGGAGAAGCATGCGGGGAACGTCATGACGTCAGAACATGCAGGTGTAAACGAAGCAGCTGAGTTGATCTGATGGAAGATATCAGAGCTTCAGGTCCTTTTCAGTTCAGAGCTGATCCTGTTTGTGAACTGATGCTCAGATGTTGCTTCAAAAACTCCGTCAGATTTGTGCTGTTGTGAACTGACCTGAAGTCAGTGTGTGACTGTCAGCGGACAAACAGCTGTTGTGTTGAATCTGTCATTTGTCATCATTTCGGAGCCTTAAACTCCACGTGTTGTTAGTTGATCACTCTGAAATGTGTTTTCACTCGGAGTCAAGCTGTTCCTCCGTTTTCTTATGGAACTGTGAGAGTGACTGAATGATTTCCAGTTTCTAACCTGGACAGTAATAATTGACTGTAGTGTCTGAGAAGCTCCCACGTTTGTGTGATTACTTTGGAGAAGTTCCGTTGTTGGTTCCGCATGACTTGGTCAAGGTCCCCGAGGTTCAGAGTGCGTAATTACGCACAGGGCTTGGTGCGCTGCAGCTGGTTGGCTGGATGAGTGTTTTCTAGCGGTGGTGGAGGCTGTGGCATCATCCTGTAAACACACATAGTATCATGAAAGATGAAGAAATCAGTGAAGGTGCTCACACCCTCTTTTCAAACAGTCGCATTTAAAGTTCATTTTAAAACGATGTGCTTCTTTGGTTTGATGGTGGAGACACCAGTGAAATGATTTTATTAACATGTTTCTGTGGAGATGCATCACTGCTGCATGGGACTGGATCTGAATCTGTTCTGTGTATTTAGTATTTACTGGTTGAGGTGAGAAATTAGAGGTTTGAACAGTTGCATTTTTTTGAAAAATGTACTGTTATTATATTATAAAAAGTCAGCATCTCTAAATGTAGCTGCGTAAACTGGCACAATAATGGTAAATGATAAAAACTTTCAATAACTGGTAAAAAATGTCCACATAAAATTAAAATATTTCTATGTATGGTAATTTGTTCTTTGACAACATTTGACCTCAAAATCACACTATTTTTACTGTATATGTTTATTTATATCATCATTTAATAGATGTTTTCTTTTTTTGGAAAAAAACATGCTTATATTAAATGCTGACAAATGGTAATCATTTCTAAATTGTAATTATGTGTTTAACCCTCCTGTCATCCTGCGGGTCAAATTGACCCATTTTAAAGTTTGAAAATGTGGGGAAAAATATATATATTGTCACAGTGAAAACTTCCACATTTTCAACATTTTTGTGAAATTTTTGAACATTTTTTGGTGGAAAAAAGAAATGTTAAAATAAAAGTTTCTTAAAGAACATTCAGAAAAAAAGCAACCAAAATCCAGTGAAATTCACTGGATTTTGGTTGTTTTTTGTCCCAAATGTTCTTAAAGAAAATATTAGAAATTTTACTGACATATATGTAATCACATTAGATATTTTTAGGATTTTTTGGGGAAGATTTTTATTCATTTTTTGAAGATAATTACACTTTTTATTTTTAAATTATTTTTCAAAAAAATTATTTCTTGCCAAATTTGGGGATTTTTTTAAAAAAAATAAAACTTTTAAGGGAAACTTTTAAGGAATTTTCTTCTTGAGACAGACATTGGACAATCAGGGTCTGTCTTTGACTGGACAGCAGCTTCACCGCTGTGTCCACCTGGATCCAGTTTAGTTTGATGGAATCAAGTGAACGATGTGACGAGCAGAAAGTCTCTGAGGTCAAACAGCAGCAGAGTTTCAAATGTGACTTTGTTTCTGTTTCCAGAGGACTTGGGACCTTCATTGAAGCCCTGATCCACTGATCCAGGGAGACGCAGACTCCAACTGGTTACACACAGACACACACACACACACACAGACACACACACACACACACCACCATGTTTACCCATCATCCTCCCCACCTCTCTCCTTCCTCCTCTTCCTCTAGCTCCTCCCCCTCCTTGCTTTCTCCCCTCGCTCCGCCTTTCTCTCCTCTCTCCTCCCCCTCTTCCTCTCCTTCCTCCTCCTCCTCCTCCTCCTCGTTTTCTCCCATCCCTCCCTCCCTCTTTCCACCCTCCTCTCCCTCCTCCTCCTCCTCCTCCTCCTCCTCCTCCTCGTTTTCTCCCATCCCTCCCTCCCTCTTTCCACCCTCCTCTCCCTCTTCCTCCTCCTCCTCTTGTCTTCGTTCTCCTGATCCACATCCTCCTTCTCCTTTACCACTGACCGGCTGGACTTGCAGGATCACGGATGAGGACGACCTCAAGATCTACTTTCGCAGGGTGCCCTCACTGTCCTCCCTGTCTGCTCCCATTTCTTCCTCCTCCTCTCCCTCCTCCTCCTCCTCCTCTCCCTCCTCCTCCTCCTCCTCGCTTTCTCCCATCCCTCCCTCCCTCTTTCCACCCTCCTCTCCCTCTTCCTCCAGCTCCTCTTGTCTTTGTTCTCCTGACCCACATCCTCCTTCTCCTTTACCACTGACCGGCTGGACTTCCACGATCACAGATGAGGGCAAGCTCAAGATCTTCGTTCGTACGGTGCCCTCACTGTCCTCCCTGTCTGCTCCCATTTCTTCCTCCTCCCTTCCTCCTTCTCCTCTTCCACAGGTTTCTCTAGTACCAGCAGATGGGAGTCCGACCTGTCGGATCTCCACGGAGGAGAACATTTCTCTTCAGAGGCCGCCCTCTAGCGCCTCCTCTAGCTCCTCCTCTTGCTCCTCCTCTTGCTCCTCCTCTTGCTCCTCCTCTTGCAACTCCCCCTGCATGTCTTCCTCCCTCCCTGCTATCTGCTCTCCTCCCTCCTCTCTGTCTGCTTCTAACACCTGTCCTCATGTTTCTCCTCCTCAGCCCCCACAGGTCTCCAAGCCCACTTTGCCTACTGGTCCTCCTGTGGAGCCTCGTGCTCCGGCAGCGGGTCCAAGTAGTCCAAAGTGGGTGAGGAACCTGCGGGCCCTCATGGAGGAGTGCAACAGGCGGCGTGGCGGCCTGACAGGTAAGAGAGGTGCTGGGCCTCCAGCAGGCCAACCTCCAGGTAAGAGGTCTCCCACTTAGACTCTTACATTTAATATAATTTCATTCTAGTCTTTAGGTTTTTAAGTTTTACTGAATGTGATTCATGTTGGATGTGATCTGACCAGATTTTATTTGAATGATCCTGTTGTGATGATGTCTGGTTGATCTATTCCAACTTTATTTGAATAGATTTTATTTTATTCTACTTTATGTATTTTCTCTTTGTATAGTGTGATTTATGTTGGATGTGATTTGATCAGACTTTATTTGAATGATCCTGTTGTGATGATGTCTGGTTGATCTATTCTGACTTTATTTGAATCATTTTTTTCTGGTTTTATTGTACATAGTTCGTTTGCACACTGTGATTTATGTTGGATGTGATCTGACCAGATTTTATTTGAATGATCCTGTTGTGATGATGTCTGGTTGATCTATTCCAACTTTATTTGAATGAATTTAAATGTATTATCTACTGTTTGTGGCCCTGTGATGGACTGGCGAGCTGTCCAGGGTGTCTCTGCCTTCGCCAGGAGTCGACTAGGAAAGACTCCAGCCCCACATGACCCTACAGAGGATCAAGTGGAGTGTAGAGGATGGATGGATGGATGGATGGATGGATGGATGGATGGATGGATGGATGGATGGATGGATGGATGGATGGATGGATGGATGTGCTCTGTGTGATTCCAGCTGAACTCTGTCCTTGTCAGTGGGACTCAGGTCAGGGTGTCTTTCAGTGGTGTGGGTGGATGTGGGGGGAATAGCGCCCTCACAGTGAAGCTGTATCAGTTGTAATATGTGTGTCTGCATCCCACCCTGGACCCACAGTGGAGTCCACAGTGACAAGGACCAGAGTTCAGTGGAAGCACACTGGGAGGGGGGAGGAAGATTTCACGGGCCGCTGCACAGCGGTGGCCCGTGACAAGGTGAGTTTCAGGTTTACATTTTATATTCATAACACAAGAAGTTTTTAAATCTTCAATAGGAGGTGATAAATGTTCTGACATGTTCTCCTGTTGTTTTTTTCTGCTCCAGGTCCCAGCTCCAGCAGACCCATGAAGATGACCAACCGAGCCCACCAGAGACGACCCCAGAGACTACAACCAGACGACAGGACAACTTTCTAAAGAGCAGAATGCACTGGTACTTTACAAAGAATCACCCTACAGATACTGCATGTTTACATAGGGATTTAGTATACTGCATATCACTGACTGAGAGAATGTAGTTCTGTCAGAGTCGATGGAAAAATCAATCCACGTGTGTTTTTGTTTTTTTTAATCGCTGCTTCCTGGACACTGAATGATTTCAACAAGGATGGAACATCGAGGAGAGAAAAGATGTTAAGAAGAAAAGGATGATGGGAACCAGATCCAGGACCAGTGCATGAGATGTGAGACCACAAAACTAAAACAAGGTGAGTCCATGGAGTGAACTGACTCATTAGATACTTGATGTTAATATGAGCACATGCACTTCTATGGTTCAAATGTGATTATTTATCTGTGATTTACTGAACCTTCTTGCTGTGTTTTTGCTCTCTTTAGAGCTCTCTCTGCAAGACACCCAGTAAAATGAAGGATCAGATCAGGACAAGAGACTGGACAAGAGCAGCCCCAGCATGTGAATACAGACTATGGAAGAGGGGATGCTTGTTATAGTGACACAAAAGGTGAGACGACAAAGAAATCTAATTCTGTTGTGTTTCATTATTTTCACCATGCTGTGGCCTATAACAAAGAGCATCATCCATCCATTAGCTACACTTTTTATCCTATATAGAGTTGCAGGGGCTGCAGGTCACCAGTCCACCTCAGAGTGATCACAAAGAGACAGACAACTATTCACACTAACACTGTAGATTTAGTTTAGAGTCATCAGTTAACCTTCCATGTATGTGTTTGGATTGCAGGAGGAAGTCAGTGTACAAAGAGAAAATCCCACACAGTCAGAGAACATGAAGAGGAAGAAGCAGATGAGCAGCAGGTTGGTACCAATATAAATACAATGAACCTGGTGACAGTGTATTGTTACAAACTACTACTGAATGTGAATCTCCCACACATGTCTGTGATTCTTTTCTCCCAACGCTGTGACTTCAGAATCTAAGAAGACAAAGAAGCAGTTGGAGGAGCCTCCAGACGATTAGCAACAGAAGAAACGTGTCCCAGAACAGGAAGAAGAAGACCAACATCAAAGAGAGAAGAAGAAGAAACAGACCCAAGAAGAAGAAAAAAGAAAGAAAAGCTCCAGATTACTCCAAAGGTAAACTTCTCAAATGAAATGTGTTTACAGATAAAGTCATTTCAGTGGATGTTTTTACTGGAGATGTAGATGATGTGAATGACAGCCTCAACATTACATTTACTTTAATGTAAGACTTGGTTGTTTTTTCTCCAAACCCAGGCTGCTGCACTGAGCACCTCCCCTCTCCTCATCTCCTCTCCTTACAGTTAGATGCCACCATTGTATGTCACTAACTTTGTGTCAGGTCCTCTCTGCAGGTGTTTCTGGATCTGGAGCTACACGTTTAGATCTGCTTTTACTGGCCTCACCAACCTGCAGAGTTCATGTTCTCTCCCTCCTCTGTACCCTCATCCCAAACGGAGGTTTTTTTTTCAACTTCCTGGCAACAGGAAGTTTTTTTTCCTCCACGCTGCTACCAAATGCTTGATCTGATCCAAATGCAATCAGAGAGAGTCTTAAATAAAAAGTCAAAACAAAAGAACTGTATACGTTTTGTTTTGAGGATTCAACGGCTTTATAAATTTTCACCGGTCAAAAACTTGTGGCCACCAGGAGGGCATCGGTCAGAATGCAATACAAGGTGTTCCCTGTTTCTCCTTTATTTCTTAACAGAGGTTACACATATGCATCTCTATGTGTGTAGTTCTATAAACAAGAAACACATGGAAAGAAGCCAACAATAAGTATACAAAACTACATGAACATGGAACAGCAACTATCATCTTAAATATAAACAAAGAACATTTTCAACCTACTGGTGATTGTACAGCCACAAGGAAACATGACAAGCAACACCACATATACGTGTGAACAGTCCCAGCAAACACTCTTCTGCAGGGCCGTGCAGAGACCTTTGGAGGGGCAGGTGCTCAAAGTTAAAAGAGGCACATGGAGCACGAATTTGAAACACCATATAGAAACAAAACTTACACTATAAGGTGCTGCAGTGGTGCAATGGTTATTTTACATTACATTAGCTATGACAGTCCTGCTAACGGTGTAGCCATCCCATAATAGACCACTTTAGAAGACACTGAAAGTGCTTTAGTTTACAAAAAAGTCTTAAAATGTTGAATATAATCGCTATATTTGCACTTTGAGTTTGCAGTAATCTGTGAATGTAGCAGACCGATGAAAAATGCAGATAAATAGAAATGAAACAAACATTTTTGTGGTTTAACTTATTACACTGCCAAAGAGGTGGAGCCTCGGCAGTGTAATAAGTTAAACCACAAAAATGTCTGCCTTTTAATAACTTAATTCTAAACTTTTAGTTTACAAAAAATACTTTTGTTTCTAAATAAAAATTTATATTCCAAAAAAGAACCATCAAAATGACACCATTTATCAGAGCCAGAAACTATGAAAACAGAATGAATCTGTGGAATTTCAACTTTCTAAAGGTCCTTGAACTACTTATGCTTATGTTATGTGCCATACAGTGGAAAAAAAACCAAACTAAAACCAGGCTTTAAATCATCCAAATCACTTTTTTCCATATGTCCATTTTTAAAATTGTATTAATGTTATAAATTTTAAATTACACATAGTTGTCTATTCATTGAACTATTCAACTGTCCAACCAAAATTTATTGAAAATAATTACTTATTGCATCAATATTGCTATTTGACAATGCGATTAATTGTGATTAATTAATCACAACGCCTCTAATTAATTAGATTTTTTTAATCGCATCCCACCACTTTTATATATATATATATATATATTTATATATATATATATATATATATATATATATATATATATATATATAATATATATTATATATATATATATATATATGCTATGTCATCCCGGTAATAACACCAACACCTCCTGCTGAGTCTACAGTGAGTTCTAGCTGCCACTAGAGGGAGCAGACCGTCCAACTAACCGCCTGGACACACACACACACACACACAACACACACACACACACTCCCTCACACCTGTACTGCTCCTCCTCTAGAGAGGACGCCGCCAGCCAATCAGAGAAGAGCTCCTCGGCGCGTTGGTTCTCTCTCTCTCTCTCTCTCTCTCTCTCTCTCTCTCTCTCTCACACACACACACACGCACACACACGCACACACACACGCACGCACACACACACACACACACACACACACACACACACACACACACACACACACACACACACACACACACACACACACACACACACACACACACAGGCAGGCAGCCCGTGCTCTATACGCAGACCCAGCACGAGCCGCTCCGTGTGAACGCTAACCATGGCTGAAGGAGGAGAAGGAGAGGATGAAATCCAGTTCCTGCGGACAGTAAGAGCTCTTCTTGTGTTTCTGGGTGTTTCTGCGTGTCTCCGCTCGGCTCGGTGTGTGTGTGGGCAGCGAGTTTACCGCATTCGGGCTGACAGTCATTGGTCAGGGAGTCCGCAGGATGCTGACAGAGGACTGGGAGGATGGAAGAGGTGTGAAAAGACGCTGGTAGACAGGGAGGAAGACGGGAGGTGGAGGAAGGTGGAGGAAGGTGGAGGAAGGTGTGGGATGTGTCCGGTGCCGCTGTCATTGTGTCGCGGAGGAGCTGAGCGGCGTGCAGACTGCGTGGAGTGGCTGCTGGTGTGTGTTGGGTGGATGCGGGGCGCAGTGCGGTGCAGGGTGGCAGCATGAAGTCTGCTGCATCTGCTCAGCTTCACTCCAACACCGACGCAGTGGCGGTCAGACCGGGGCCATCAGAAGAAGAGCTGCTCCACGCCAAGTCAGACGAGAAGAATCACATGAACTCACAGCTCCTCAGTGGAGAAAAATATCCTCACAGATGAATGATCTGAGTTGAAATGTCTTTTCCAGTGAGTGTCCTTTACGGTGCAGCTCTCCTGGTTGTTTATGGGATTGTTGCTGACAGCATGTTGACATCCAAATAAGGCAGAGGACTGCAGTGGTATTAAAATGCAATGGCTTCATTCTAGTAAAACCTCTGGAAGAACATGATAGGACTGGTAGAAAGATGTGGATTGTTTTTTTCTGTTTTTATTTTTAGATTCTTACTGTACGGGATGTAAAATGAAAGGAGTCTCTGCAGCTCCACAGCCTCCCTCAGCTTCTTCTTGAGGCTCTACAGCGCTCATCTTTACTGCTTCGGTTGAGTCGCTCAGCTCTCATCTTTGCAGCAGCCAGATGTTTTGTGCAGAGCTGGCAGACCTGTGGGCTACAGGTCTGACAGCTCTGCACAGACCAGCTGCTGGAGCAGTCAGATATTCCTCTCAGAAGAAGAGCATCACATTCATCAGGTGCACACCAGCTACGAGTCTGATCAATGATCGTATGTTCCTGTGTCTGCTGCATGTGTAAATGCTGAATAGAACTGTTAGCTAACATGTCAGCCAACATGTGAACCTTATCAGGGCAACTTTTTTTTCAATTATTAATTAATAATTTTGTCCACAACACATCAAAAATGCCAGAAGTAATTCTTTGCAGAGATGAAGGTGACTTCTGCAAATGTCTTTTTGTCAACAGACCTGCCATAAATTCTACTTTTACGCAGCTTGTACATGTTTTTGTTGACATTGTCAGAAAGGTTCAACCTCATGCATGTTACTGAACTGGTAGATCAGGGGTGTCCAGCTCGTCTTAGTTTAGCAGCCAGGTTCAGGTGGTCCGGACCAGTAAAATCACAGCGTAATAAGCGATAAATAATCACAACTCCAAGTATTTCCTTTGTTTTAGTGCAAAAAAAAGTACATTCTGAAAAACTTTTTACAAAATATTATGAACAAACTGAAATTTCTTCAGAAAAATAAGTGAAATTTCAACAACATTAAACCTCAGGTTATCATTTGTGTGTCACAACCGACAGATTGAATTCAATTTTATTCATATAGTGCCAATTACAATTCAAATTGTCTCAAGACGCTTTGCAGAACCCATATGCCTGAACCCCCAGAGCAAGGACTAAGGCAGCGGTGGCAAGAAAAAACACCCTTTTATCAGGGAAGAAACCTTGATCAGAACCTGGCTCTTTATGTGGGGGGACCCATCTGCTGCTGGCCGGTGGGTTGAGAGGGACAGAAGAGGTAGAGGAGGGTGGGGAACATATAACACACAATTGGATACATGCATGATAAAAGTAACATAGATGATACAAAGTAGAAGTAGTCATAAGTTTACTGTCATGATGTACAGCTCTGGCCTTAAATATACTACATATATAGCTGGTAGTAAGATGCAAGCAGTATGTAGATGAGCATATCAAGTATAGTGAGGGTGATGCAGAGTAGACTGGTAGAAATGAACAGCTGGAAGCAGTGGGCTGGAGGAAGGACAGCAGCAGCATCCCACAGTGGACATCACAGAGTGTTTACAAAGGAGCAAAACATTTAGTCGCAGGTATCTGGAACTGAACAATACAGTATTTTACAAAGAATTCCCATTCATTTCCACATCTGTGTTGTAATCCTGAGCACCACACAAGCTAAATGGGAACTATTAAGGAAGACGTTATCCCCCTGTCTTTTAAATGTAGAAAATTTATACATAGAAAATGCATAAAGATTGTGGCAGTGCATCAACAGTTGGGTTCAACCAAACCAGATTCAGTCATAATGAAGCTGCTGACTCGCATTATATTGCACAATGTTCAATGTCTTTAAATATTTTCACAGGAAGTATTCATTTTCACCTTTGCAAAGTCATCCTGTGGGCCGGATTGGACCCGTTAGCGCAGGGGTGTCAAACATGCAGCCCGCGGGCCAATAGCGGCCCTCCAGAGGGTCCAGTCCGGCCCTCAGGACGACTTTGTAAAGTGTAAAAATTACAGAGAAGACATTAACTGCAAATTGGAAAGTTATAAAACTATAAATTGAAAATAATTTCTAGACTTTGACAAGTTGTTTTGATTATAAAGTAAAATGCTAGATTGTTCATTGTTCTTTTGTCATTTTGTGTCTCATTTTTCGTAATATTTTGTCTTGTGTTTGTTGTTTTGTCTGATTTTTGTTGCTTGTCTCATGTTTTTGTCATTTTTGTTTTTCATTTTTGTCGTTTTGTGTTTCCTTTTGTCTCGCTTGTGTTTTTTGTCGTATTTTTGTCATTTTGCGTTTCACTTTATTTGTTGTTTTGTTTTTTTTTGTCTCGCTTGTGTTGTTAGTCTGTTTTTTGTTGTTTTGTTCCTTGTTTTTGTCATTTTCTGTCTCATTTTTGTCATTTGTCCATTTTTTTGTCGCTTTGTAACTTTTTGTCTCATTTTTGTTTTGTTTCATGTTGTTTGTCTCGTTTTTTGTCATTTTGTTTCTCGCTTTTGTCATTTTGTGTCTCGTTTTTGTAATTTTTTTGTCTTGTTTTTGACTTTTTTTTGTCTGGCTTTTGTTGTTTGATCATAAAGCAAAATACTATATAGATACCTGTGACTAAATGTTTTGTGTCTTTGTAGACACTCTGTAATCTGGAAGTTGTAATGTGTGAATGACAAACTGAGGCATAATGTTGTTGAAATTGAATTTATTTTTCTTCAGAAATTTCATGTTGTTCATGATGCTTTGTAAAAGGATCACTCCTTAAACGTGAACTTTTTTGCACTGAAACAAAGGAAGGATTTGGAGTTGTGGTTATTTATTGTTATTATGCTCTGATTTTATTGGTCCAACCCACCTGAGATCAAATTGGGCTGAATGTGGCCCCAGAATTAAAAGGAATTTAAAAACCCCTGCTCTATCGGGATGGTTTTGGGCCACGGGCCTTATGTTTAACACCCCAGTTGTAGAGGATGGTCAAGGTGAATGGGCCTGAAAACATCCTCAAACGTGTTCCTAGTACTTTGTCCAGCCCTATTACCATACATTAAGGGAGCCTGTGATTGGTGGGCGGCAGGCGTCAAGGCCTCTGTGCCTTTAGGTCTCTGACAAACAGCAGGAAACAAAGAAGATATAGATTTTTATAGACATGACGATGAGGTGAGCAGAGAGCAGTAGCAGGGCGAGCTTCTGGTTACTACAGCGAGCAGCTTCCAACAGGCCACCAGTTGCCATCCCAGCATGTGGTCGCCTCTGAGCCATGCCTGCAGCGAGAGGTGCTGCTCTGCTGGCAAACCTGTCTGCAGATCGGATTCCTGCACATACTGACTGAAGGGTGAGGATAAATCCACGGCCGCAGTTATTTATT